>NW_020291510.1:144468-370155 GCF_003184765.1 Aspergillus aculeatinus CBS 121060
GGAGGGCAAGTCGTCATTGAACATGCCGTTGCCCACGCTGTTTTTTTTTTTTTTTTTTGTGTCAGTTGGTGGGCCGTTTGTCCGAGGGCTGGGTAAGGAAGTGCTGTAGGGTGAACTTACAAGAACCCTAGGCCAAATGCGATGGTCAAGGCCACCTTCTCAGACAGGCGGAGCTGCAGCTTCCAGACTTGGGGTAGTGGGAGGAAGAGGATCACCAGATCGGTGGCGATGGTCGAGGTGGCATTGGCGATCCAGGTGCCGACCTGGGAGATGCAGTGGCCGGGGAGACTCGGGTACCAGAGTTTCTGCACGGGGACGCAGATGAAGATGAACAGGAAGGTGATGCAGATGACCCAGCAGATCACAAAGGTGCCGATGATATAGGCCCAGCGTTTGAAGTAGGCAAAGCGGAAGATGCGATAGTACATCAGCAGAATGCTGAGCTTGGTCCAGACCAGGTTGAAGACGTAGAGGATCTCGGCCACGACCAGGAACTTGGCGATCAGGATGACTTGTCCAGTCGGTAATTGGTCGGCGTGGATGCCCATGCCTTCGTGGATCATGGCATAGATGAAGCCGACCACGACGAAGTTCCACCCCTAGATGGTGTGGTGTGTCAGTGTGATTCGAGAGGATCGAAGTACAGTACTGTACACCGCAGAGTACATACCATGGAAAAGATGATCATCCAGTCATCCCACCAGAGTTTCTGCTTACGTTCCAGTCGAGAAACGATCCGCAGCACAACACACAGAAAGGCAAGCACCGTCACGGAGGTGGTGGTGGCGGTCGCCCACCGCTGTTCATCCATCGCCATGACCACTTACACCGGGGAAGAAAACGGCTGGCCAGGGAAAGCGAGACCTCGAATCAGTCTCAGGTGGGCAGACGATCGCTATTAATATGGGAGCCGTGCATGGACAGAACCTTTGGTGGGAGACCCACTGCCCGAAGCTGCCGACAAACACTACATTTGGGGATGGGCTCAGGCGAATTTTACTCGTACTTTGGGGGGAGGGGGGGAGTTCTACGCCGCGTGGCCAACAATGAACTAGTGTAGCCTCGAACCGAACTTTGGGGAATGAAGAAAAAGCAAAGAGAAATAGAAAAAACGAATTGCTGGTTGGATTGATGGAGGCATGGAGCTGTCGTTCGCGTTCGCCGCCTGTCAGTGTCAAAAAATTTACATGTTCAGGTTCCACTGTCCGTCCCAATTAGGGCTGGACCAGCGAGTCCGGCGGCCAAGGCTTGTTAACATTTATTCAACCTTCGGCCAAGGAAGCGCCGGCTCCAAGTAGTCGAAGCCACTAGAAAGACCCTAACTCGAGGTCGCCCCATCCGATGTGTCAATCCTTTAGCAGTTTCGGGTTGTCCTGCCCACTTGGCACTGGTTGGCATGCAGTTCGTTCCTGAACTGTTCCAACTCTCTCCTGGCACTAACTGTGTACTGTGTACTACTTACTCTTCATAATCTATCTGCGCCCCTTCAGTAGTAGCCTAAGATCCAATTTTTCTTGTAGCTTCCCCTGTAGCCCGCTCAGGCACCGTAGCGAGTGACCATCTCACGGATCGCCGCGTTAACCTCCCGCGGATGCGTGGCATTCAGGTAATGGGCCCCTCCCTCCACCATCTGCAATTTAGCCTCCTGACTAGCGGAGAACCGCTGGATCTGTTCTGCGGGGACCGTGGTCTTGAAGGGGAAATCCTCCGTCCCCTGAATCAAGCGAAATACAACACATTAGCCATCCTGACGCTTTTCCCATATGTAGAATCATGCCGCGGGGGTTCACTCACCTGGAGCCAATACACGGGGCACCGCACATCCTTCAGGCGCAGAAGCAGCCCGTCCCGCGTCAACAGGCACATCAAGGCCATGCGCACCTTCTTGCGTCCCTCATCCCCCGTGTAGACCTGCTTCAGCGTCTGCACCCAGAAGTCGGTCGTCTCGGGCGTTCCCGACGCCCCGAAGCCGATCCCCGCGACCATCCCGCACCACACATCGTCGACCACAAAATCCGGGGTGGGAGTCTCGCTCGTCCATTTCTCCAGGAATGGGGTCAGCAGGGTGACGGGGTCCCAGCAGTCCTTGCTGCGGGAGTCGGCCGATTCGTAGTCCATCGAAGTACCTAAGGGCAGGATGCCAAGGATCTATCAATAGAAAATAAGAAGAAAGCACGTGAGGTTAGTCAATGCGATCGTTTATTCCCCCCTGTTGAGACAATCAAAATGGGAATAACCAACCCTATCTGGTGCCAAAAGGGCCATGCGTGCTACAACCCATCCTCCCTGGCTAGTTCCCAGGGCAAAGGCCTTCTGGATGCCCAGTTTTTCCATCACTTGAAGGGCCATGATGGCCGAGTCCCAGTAGGTGAAGTGTTCGGCGGCGGGCGCCAGACAGCGGGTGGCGCCATGGCCAAGCGGCTCGATGGCCAGCAGGTTGGTGGTGTTGGTCAACTCGGCATCCTCGAACTGGGGGCGGTAGAGCGACGCGGTCATGCACATCGAGTTGATGAGCACGCAGGTCGGCTTGGAGGGGTCATAGGTGTTGTTGTTGGACAGGGCATAGCCGACTTCGATGCCACCCAAGTGGGGGACCGTGATGGTATGTTGAGCGGCCATGATTATCAGAAGGATGTTATTGATGGAATGATGCAATCTGTGGAAGGATGCAGATAAGAAAGGGAAAAGTAGAAATAATGATGGCAGGAGATTTTCGACAAGAGCTAATGCGGAGGTTTCTTGGTTAATTAAAGTCTCCGCCTTATGTAGTCACTTCTTGATTATCCTAATGTAGGAGACTCTTCTCTCTTGTCTCTATCTTTCTCTCTCTCTCTCAACAAGAATTGCATGCACACCCCCTTTTGATCCACAACCACGCCACGCAGGTTGCAAATCCGCGACACCATGCGTGGGCAACCAACAACTCTCACGGGCAGAGAAAAAAACTAAATTCTCTACATAGGGAGTGTGTGCGGGCAAAAGGAGAACGAGGGAGGTCTGGATGGGGCACCTCACACGGTGATGACAGCCCTGACAAGAACGGGGACCGTCCGACCACGGAGTTGCCTCCCCAATTCGGGCGGCTGGCTCCACCAGGGCAACGGGTTCCTGACTCGACCAATGCGGAATCTTTCCTCTCGTGTCGTGGCAGGTCCTCGGATTTTTTTTTTTGCTTCTGGCGCAGTTCGCATTATCCGTAGCAACACACGCGTGCTAAAGGTACTATTGTTTTGACTTTCTTCGAGAGCATTTCGGACGCCTGCCGAGGGGCACAATTTCTGTTCAAGTTTGTGGGAGAGGCATCATGGATCCATCTTAGATGGAACGAATCCGAGGACGGCACGAGCTACTCCCGGCCTGATTGGTCGGAACCACGAATAACGTTCTGACCGCGGTTGGGTTAGTTTGGGATTCCCCTCGTACGAAGTTTAGAGTTGATCCTTCAGTATCAGCCGGTGATAGTCATAGAGTAATAAATTATTCACAAGGGCCGGCTATTGTCTCTTTCCGAAAAGGGAAGATGGGGAGAGAGGCCAAGTCAAACCTCATGACGTGGGAGGGAAGAACGAACCCAAGAGGGAATGATGGGCATGACGGCCATGACCAGACGGGAGCAAAACATGGATCAGCCCCTGTCAGTGTCGGTGTGAATTAAGCTTATTAAATTTGATTAAAAATCCATGCGACCTCCTGGTCTCCATCTACCACATGGCAAGCAGGAAAGGGTTCCAAGCTTGCTGCAATAATATGATATGATAAGTATCCTATTACTCCTTCGAAGAGTAATGCAGTGAAAGGCATCATAATTCTCATTATTCTTCTTTGTCTGTCATTAATGGCCGACTCTTTCCCCCACTAGCTCCGAAATTTGGCCGGGTATCCGGCTCGAGAACCATTTCCTTGTTGCCGAGGCAATTCAAATTCACAAGGACTCTTACAACACACCAAAATTCAATATCTCTAGATAGCAAGTAAGTACAGCTGGCATATATCTCCAAGAGCCGATCGCCACAAAACAACTTTATTGCACGACATGGAATCATTTGAAGCCCGCCTCGGCGCCAAGGGTGGCTGCACTCATACTTACTCAACGCGGACAATGCTCGGGAAATTATGCACTGCGTATACTGCACATTTGGGAGCCAGTTTGATTGGCGCTGATCTGAATGACATGGCGCAACGCCCATTAGTCATACGGCGTCGAAACCCACTTCTTCCTTTCTAGAATGGTTTAGCGCTCTCCCTTGCTCCTCGGCTCCGATAAACAATTCATTCGTCTCTGATCCTGCATACACATTCCTGACTATCAGCAGGGCTATCGAAGGGCTAACGAAGTCAGGGGCGACGGGAAAATTGGTGGCTCACGACTCACGAGCAGCGTGCTCCTACGAACTGCTCGATTCCGCTCTCTTCGGTGGTTCCACCTCCCGTATGGCCTGTGAGCCCTTTCATGCAGGGCATTTCTCTTAGAACATTCTTGAGACTTGAAGAGAACAACTTTATAGGGGATTTACGTTGTTGCGACCAGCAACGGGGCATGGCATCTCTCTCTCTCTCTCTCTCTCTCTCTCTCTCTCTCTCTCGATGGCCATACAGTTTCGCCGCTCAGTTGAGGCTCTGTGATCATCGATGACTCTACCAAGAAAACTCGTGGCCAATGAAGTCCATATGTTGCGTGTACATAATCGATCCAAAGATGCGACGAATGGGTACACCACCAGGTGACTACCCAAGCGTTATTCAAGGATCAATTTCCTTGTACAATATAATTGGCTCGTTGCGCTTGATGCAACTTTCGATCAAAGATCGTTAATGCATGAGCGACGTCACTTCTTTGCTAGATTGGTACTGCATAAGCGCAGAATGTCATGTCAATCTCGTATCAAACCGATATTTGGGAAGAAAAAGAAGCACCAAGACAGAAGAGAAACAAGTATATACTATTCTGGAACTATGGGCTTCCAAAAACTCTGCACTCTTGTGCATCAGGCGCTGATTCGGTCCGCACACCAGAGACACTCTTTTCACCAAACGCCCCTAGCCTGAGAGGCCTGGTCTGATAAAAGCCTCGAGTCTTCAACTGATAGACAGGAACATGCGACTTTCATGGTTTTGTTTATAGCCTTGAACCATCCGAGCCAAATTATGGTGCACAGCTATTTTCAATTCTCGATCATGTTTCGCAAGTCAACAGCCTTCCGAAGAGCCGAGTTACACGTGAACGGTATTAGACATGGAAACAAACCCACCGTCTGACAATACAAACATCATCATCTTCTTCATCTTCATCCGCTCTGCTCTTCAACGTCGAACACCAACTTAACCCCCGAACCGTCTTCCCCTCCCGCAAAGCATGCAACCCCGGAATCACCCCGGGCAAGCCCCCGTCCCAAAACTGCACGGGGTGCGGAACAATGGTCCCCTCATCCAACAGCCGTGTTGCCTCGCGGATCTGGTTGGGCCGGGTCGCAGTAGTCGAAGACTTGGTCGGCGCCGCAACTCCGGACGAGGGACTCATGCTGGGGCAGTAAGCAGGTCGTGACCACCGTGTAGTCGGAGAGCTTGGCGAATTGGATCGCCACGATGCTGACCGCGGTCGAAACCCATAGATGAGGATGTGTTGTGGTGGAGAGGTTGGTATGGGGGAGAAAATGGAGGAGAGGATGGAGGAAGAGCCAGCCGTAGGCTCTAATAAAGCGATTGCCCGATGGTGATTACGACACCACCCAGCGTGGCCGCATCCTAAAAAATTGAGACGCGCCGGGATGACTGCTTGTAGGTCAGCCTAAATCAGGATGTACTCGAGGAAGGCCCATCGGAGGGCTGCTCCGGGTTGCAGCCGTGGACGAGGCCGAACACGGTAAAGATATCATCTTCGCATATTCAACAAGAAGCATCTAAAGGTGGGAGTAAAGCAAGATATCCCCAACATTCGAGTAGGGGGGCTCAAAAGCACGGGCGACATAAGCATTACTTAACCATACAACACACCCGTGACCCGGCACTGCAGTCAGCACTACCTAGTAGATACTATAGGCAAAAGGACCAATCAGATTCGGGTCAGACAGTAGAGACAGAATGGTGCCCACAATCATCCTGGATCTTTGGTTAAGGTCTTTGAGGTCCCCAAATCGAAATATTTCTGGGAACTTCTATGCTCGGAGTTTCCTCTTACATATTCACACTCTCTGTCAGCCATGGAAGAACCCAAGCCGGGACTGGTGCGCAACCTCGCATTATTCAGCTGCATTTTTAGAAGATAAGATACAACAGCACCCAATGATGACCTTGATGCAGCCACACCCTACCTTCACGGGGATCCATTGCATGTAATGACTGCGACGTGAGTTTGACCTCCCCAAGTTTCTGCTATAATGCGTATGTGTACCTCGCTAACCTGGACTTTAAAGAATTTGCCTGTGTCTCTTCTGAAAGAATCTCGAGATTCCTATCGTAACAACCTCTCTGATCAGTATAGCGACTGAGTTAGGCGGACTGGACAAGATCTCCTGGATTACCACGGCATGGATGCTTGGATATGCCGGTAGGTAGCCACTCCCCAACTCCCTTGCTGGTATTGATCGATCTCTGCAGGCGTCCTCGTCCTCTCCGCCAAGGTTAGTGATATTTTCGGTTGGGAACCATGCCTTCTAGTTGGTGTCGGGTTGTTTATAGTCTTTCTCGCAGCCTTTGGTGTCGCTCAGACGATGGAACAATTGTGAGTTCCGACATTAATTACTGGCAAGGTGCACAACATCCCGCTGCGGAAACCAGCCCTTGTTGATTAGGTGGATATTCCTTCTCAAGTAAGGTCTCCCTTATTCTCCTTATTTCGCCGTCTCTGCCGCTGAACGACAATAACCAGTGTCCCCTCGGGAGTTGTCGCCGCCCTATCTCTGATCATGCTTTTGATGTAACAACTTTCCCCATCATAATAAGCCAAACGCTAGTGTTGGCCTTGATTTTGCTAGGTCCTTGCAGAGAACCTATCTCAGAGTTGACATTCTCGGAGCTATCCTGCTCCTGGCCGCGACCCGTCTGCTGGTGACTGCTCATGATGAAGCCAACGAGCAATTCACCTGGCGATCGGCGTTCACCATCACATTACTCATTGTCTCGGGTCTCTATGAATAGTTTTCGTCGCTTGGGAAGGACGAGTTGACACGGAGCACCGGGAGCCGAGAGCATGCGTTCCCCTGGCGGGTTTTCCGGAATCGGGTGTGGTTCGCAATGCTCCTGTAAGTTGGTTTACAGTACACCTGCCTATCTCTCTTCATACACAAACACGGTACTAAAGACCAAACCTTCGGGAGGTCTACAGGAATGTGGTCTTCCTCGAGATAATCTGGTTCGTGGCTATGTTCGAACTCCAGCAGCGGTTTGAGATGGTCAACCAAGTCTCAACCTTTCATGCTGCCATCCGGTTCATTCCCTTCACGGTGGCAGCATCGGTCGGGTCAATTCTGGCCTCAACTGTGGCAAAGATGCTCAAGGTACCCCTGCTGTATCTGCTTGGCATCGGCTCATCGATGCAAGTGGTATCCTACGTTCTCCTGGGAACGGTGTCCGGGCAAGATGACATCTCAGCCCGTCAGTACGGCTACCAAGTCCTTGCTGGGCTTGCATGCGGGATCAACATACCGCTGTTGACATTGATGACGCGATATGCTACGGAAAGAAAAGCCCATGGTAAGCTAATTCGATATTCGATGGTAGAAAAAATCGAAAACGTTGCTGCCTCGGGAGACCTTATCTCTTTTCTTTCTCTCTAGCGGTCGCCATGGGAGGATTGCCCAGTTTCGAGTGACGGGCGGCTGCATCGGGCTAGCTATCATCACAACCTTCCATCCACACTAGCTATCTTCGCTCGCATTTGACCCAATCTCTGGGGGCAGATGTGACGGAGGCGGCACAAAAACCAACTGGAGTCATCGCGACCCTGCCCGCGGGGACACAGGATCTGATTCGCGGCACTTATGCTGCTAGCCATGACTTGCAGATGAAGGTGCTGGCGGGGCTTGCGGGCGGGCAGGTCCTGGCCACTATGGCTATGTGGCAGCCAAGCCCTAGTATAATATACTAGGTAGTTCTTGAGTTGTTTAATCCAAGTACTATATGTATGAATTACACCGATCATATTACTGAGCTAGTAAATACCTGAGACCATCACGATAAGCTCCAGAGACAGCAGGTCATATTTACCCAGGCCTGAGCGGGCCGGATTCCGAACCACCCCAGGCGACTAATGCAAGACGACCAGATATGCAAGCCCCTCATGCACCCTTTCAAGTCTTTGTGGTCCTTGCAGTAGTGGTGCGACTTTTAGCAGCCTATACAAACGAATACTTGACTCAACAGCTCCAACCTAGAGTGAGGTTCCCGTCAATAACAACATCTGCTCTACCTAGCTTATCTTGTTACTAGTTTATTGCCTGTTCAGTCAACTCATCGCTATCTATAGGAGAGTCGGGGTCGGTGAATACAAGTCATATCAACGAAGCCAGAGCCGAACAGTTGCCACCTTACACAAATCCCTGTAAGTTTTGCACACTCCTTATCAGCTAAGTTGTATTTGTGCTTAACTACCGTTGCTTTGCTGCTACTTTTCAGCTTACTTGTCTTCTACACAATTAGCTTCTAAGAGACGTGCTATATCACATATTCAAGATTATCCTTGGTAGTGAGAAACATGAACTAATATTCTGGCAGCTATTGTTTTCACGGTATGCACCATGGGAAAAATCCCTGGCCCCCCGACCCAAAAATGATTCGAGTGACCCGACAACCTGTGGGGAGGCCGGTAATTACCGTTCTGATATCTAGTACCCTGGGGTGTCGCTTGGACCCGACACCCCCCCGCGCAAGTCCGACGGAGTGCGAGAAAGGATTTTGTTGATGCCCCCACCAAAATGGCGGGGTGTCTTATCGCGCCCAATCCGAGACGAGACTATGAACATCTCAGAATGCCTTTACGTGAGGCCTACTGTAACCGAGCAGGGTCCTTATCAGCTAGTCCCCTCGGGTAGCGCCACTAAAAATGCTTAGCCGATGCTTAGCCTCGATACTGATGCTGCATGCCGCGTTGCGTCGGAGCTAGGCATTAGACGATAACTTAGCAATTAGCAACGTATGGTTCGCTTATCAGCTGCAAATTGAATCCTTCGCCACTGGAACACGAGCCGGTCGGCCGGTTCTGAAAGGGTGTGAGGGCCCCCCCTTGGTTCATATAAGTTGGCAACTCCATCCGTCATTGGTGTTGGTGCAAGGACGCACATCTCTCATTCTTGCAACCATGGAGATCAAACAAGCGGGGCTCTCGATAGACGAGGGGCTGACTGACAAGTATGAGGAGAAGTCTGGACACGATCGATCTTCGATGGAGCCCAGGATCCTCGAGAAGGGAGAAACGTTTCCTGCGGACGAGGACCAAGGCTTCGAGAGCGACCAGGTGGTGAGCACTGCGGCGGATTTAGTCACCCAGATCATCAAGGTCGAGGATGATCCCTCCCTCAACCCTTGGAGTTTCCGGATGGTTTTTCTGGGTATGTCTGTGCATTGCCAAAGGCCAGGCGGCGTCTATGACTAATCTCATACAGGAGCTGGATTGTCTATCTTTGGTGGTGTGCTGCAGGAGATCTTTTACTTCAAGCCGCAGACCATCTACGTTTCCCAGGTGTTCCTGACTGTCATTGCCTATATCTTGGGAGAAGCCATGGCGTATGCCATTCCCCGCCGTGGCATGATCGGACGTCTGTTGAACCCCGGGCCGTTCAATGCCAAAGAACACGCTGCTATTGCCCTTATGTCCTCAGCTGCCACTCAGTCTGCACTAGCCACTGAAGCACTTTCGGCCCAACAGCTCTTCTACGGTGGCTATCCCAACCATGCCGCCGCCATTTTCATCGTCCTCTCCTCCCAGCTGATCGGATTCGGGATTGCGGGCCTGTTGCGCGATGTGATCGTGCGCCCGGTCAAGATGATCTGGCCCATGACGTTGCCCATCACTACTCTTCTCGAGTCCATACACAAGGACAAGCAAGAGGCGAAGGCAAAATTGAAGATCTTCTATATTTTCTTCGGGGCGCTCTTCGTCTGGACGATCATCCCCGAATACATCTTCCCCGTTCTGGAGGGTGTCTCCATCTTCTGCTTGGCCAACCAGCACAGTCTGGTATTCACCAATCTGTTTGGTGGTGCCTCTGGGAACGAAGGGCTGGGATTCCTCTCCCTTTGTTTTGACTGGAACTATATAGCATCTCTCGGTTCGCCACTTTGGGTTCCGCTCTACTACTTGACCAACAACCTTATCGGCTACATTGGGTGCATTGTACTCTTCATGGGTGTGTACTACGGTAACATCTGGCGCTCGCAAGACTTCCCGTTCCTGTCTCAGCTGCTTTACTATGGTGACTCAAACTCCACAAACTACAATGCCTACAATCAAACCCTCATCCTCAATGCGGACTATACTGTTGATCCTCAAGCCCTGCAGGAGCAAGGTCTGCCCTGGCTGACCGGCACTTACGTCGCCTACCTCATCACATCGAACATGGGTCTAACTGCTACATTGACGCATATGTTGCTATGGAACTTTGACGATATCAAGGTGGGCTGGGCGTGGGCTGCACCGAGCCAGCTCAAGAAGTGGCTCAAGCCTGAGACATACAAGTTCTGGGCAAACCAGGAGACCCCGGAGGAGCGGTTGCAGCGTCGCGTGAATGACACTTCTCTGGATCCACACTACCGGCTCATGCTGCGCAACTTGTACTATGACACGCCGCTCTGGTGGTGGGGAGCAGTGCTCCTTGGCAGTTTCGCCGTCGGTATGGGCTGTCTGTATGCCATGAAGTCCACGCTCCCCTGGTGGGGGTTCATCATTGCCAACTTGCTCACGCTTCTTTTCATGCTCTTCTTCGGCGCCCAATATGGGCTGACCGGATTCCAGTTCAATGTGCAGCCAATCTGTCAGATGTTGGCGGGCTATATGTTCCCTGGCAAGCCATTGGCCAGTATGTGTCTTCCCGGTTGCACTCTCCACCTTTGTTTGTTGCTAATGCGTCCTCAGACCTCTATTTCACTTGTTTTACGTATAACTCTCTCCAGCAGGGGCAGGTTCTAGCCAAGGACCTACGACTTGCGCAGCAGGTCCACTTATCGCCACGGTGCACCTTTTTCGTGCAAGTCAGCGGGTGCATTACCGGGGCCCTCTTCAATTATGTGATGATGTTGATGTGCGACCCCATTCTAGTCCACGGTTACGATTTCCATGTGTGTACTGACCTGCCGTCCTGAAGCATCGTGCAGAACCAATCGGAAATCCTGCTCTCCGAAGACGGTACCAATATCTGGAGCGGTGCCAATGTTCAGATAAGTGCCCTTCTGGCTTCCCAGGCAAAGAGGAACCCGGCTGATCTCAGTTTACCAGTTCAACAGCCTTGCGATTGCCTGGAGCATGGCCAAGGACATGTTCTCCATCGGTGGCCGGTACCAATGGGTCACGATCTCGTATCTGGTCGGCTTCGCCGTGCCTGTCCCGTTCTGGCTGGCGAACCGCTTCTACCCCTCCGGCATCTTCTCCTACCTCAATACCTCGATCATTCTGTGGTACATGGGCTGGCTGTTCGTGGGCATCAATGCCTCCATTCCGGTCTATTTCGCTCTCGGCTTCGCTGCCCAGTTCTGGCTGCGTCGCTACCACCCTCACCTTTTCAACAAGTATAACTACATTGTCTCCGCTGCTCTGGATGGCGGGACGCAGATCTGTGTCTTCATCCTTACTTTTGCTGTCTTCGGAGGCAGTGGCACTTCGCACCCTTTCCCGTGAGTTGTCCCAGAGCCTGATTTTGAGTGACATTGACCGGCTAATCGAGTTAGTACCTGGACCGGCAATCCCGACACGAGTGTTCATAACTTGGACTACTGCATGGTGAACCCGGCGACGCTTTGAAGCTGTCGTGGTGTGGATGATTCGAATACGAGATGACTAAGAAGTGGAAAACTTTTTTTTGAACATGAGCATGTCTTCTTCGATCAATGGAGAGGAACATAATTTTAAAGTCAGTCACTGAATGGTGTAGCATGTAAGAATAGCTTGTCCTTTTCAATTTAGAATTCTAAAGACCGTTGTTGTCAGGCAAAGCATGCAGAAATTAGCTCAGTAATGGGTCGGAGTTGGGGAGTCAATGTGCATGAGGACACCTCAGGCATGAATTGAATTGAACTTCCCGCGCCCGCGCCCGCAGCCCGCTTTTTTTGCCCGCACTTCCACACACTTACACACTTCCACACTTCCACACTTCCAAACTTCCCCTTTTCTTTCCCCAGCAACCAGTCGCCCTTCAATCTAGACTGAATGCACTGAAGGCCCAGTACTACTCGGCATGTAGCGATAAGCTGTGCTCTGCACCGATTGTGCTTCCAGGACCTGACTTGCAGCCGTTCAGACATCATCCTGGGAACCTCAGTCGGCCTTCGCCGGCTAATTTAAGGGCAGTCCAGTCCAGTCCAGTCCAGTCCAGTCCCGTCCCTGTCGGAGTTTCGGGTGGGAAATCGACCACCGACCTCCGACGCTTTATTTTTCCGCTGGGCCCACCGAGCTCTCTCGATCCACTGGCTAGACTGCATCTTACACCTTTGCGTGCCTGCGTGCCTGCTTGCTTGCTTTTGCAGAGGCCCACACCACAAGTGTCCTCGAAGCCTTTATGAACTCCCTTCTGCCCATGGTCTAGCACGACTACATTCTGGGTGAGGGGAGCCCTGAAATTCCATATGAGCATGAGCGGTCGGCTCTTACTCTATGATAATGCTTGCCACAAATCCCTTGGGCCTCGCCAGGGATGTTGATCTGCACCTGCTGACTCCCCACAGACAAGCGAACCTCCACTACTGGTCTTGGCACTACGCAAGTCTAATAAATAACTTATCAATGCAGAAGGGCAGGCACCGTCCGTCCTGAGCGAACTCTTGCACCTTGCGCACATCATGTCTGCTGCTGCCCGTCCGCATCATCCCTCAGGTCCAACGCCGCCCTTGAACCAGTCGTGTGAAAATTGTCGAGCCCTCAAAGTCCGCTGCCTGCCGGATCCGAATATTGCGCATCAATGCCAACGTTGCACCCGCACCAGACGGATCTGTGTTTTTGCGCACACCCTGCGACGCCAGCCTCGAAAAAAGACCGGATCACGGGTCGCCCAGCTGGAGAAAGATGTCCGCGACCTGCGCGCTTTACTCCACGAGCAGAATGCCCCGAATCAAAGATCGAATTCAGCCGGCGTTGACACCGGTGCCGCTGCTGTCTCCCTTTCCCCCACCACCACCGCCGCCGCCGACACTGCTGCCGTCTCCGCCGCTACCGCCACCACTGCAAGTCCCGTCTCAGAGACGGCTCCCACTCGCGCGGCGGCAACAACAACACCTTTTGCATCCACCATCTCCGACTCCGCCCGTTTACAGACTGCCTCGTCATCTTGTCCTCCTCGCCCGATCGTGACAAGCCCGGTTGCCAACCCTCCTTCCCATGTCAGCACCACTGGCTCGACGTTCATGAGCTCTTCGCCCGGCTCTGCAGATGTCGTCGACCGTGGTATCCTCTCTTTGGAGACGGCACAGATGCTGCTGTCCGTCTTCATCTCTGAACTCACTCAATTCTTTCCGGTGGTTGTTCTTCCAGGGGACACGAGTGCCGACTTCCTACGCAGGACGAAGCCAGTGCTGTTCCTATCCATCATCGCGGCAGCGTCGCTAACGCTTGAAACACCGCACGCGACCGTCTTGCATGAAGAACTTCTCGCCGGCTTCGCGACGCGATTCTTTCTAAGGCAGGAAAAGTCACTGGATTTGGTGCAAGCCCTCCTCGTAATGCTTATCTACTACCTCCCTCCCAAATCGGCCATGCATGGGCAGTATTACCAATACACGCATATCGCAACCACTATGGCGCTAGAGCTTGGGATCGCAGCCGGTGCCGTTGGTCGCAAGACCCAACGCTGCCATGCGGGTGAGG
This sequence comes from Aspergillus aculeatinus CBS 121060, assembly GCF_003184765.1. NCBI lineage: Eukaryota > Fungi > Ascomycota > Eurotiomycetes > Eurotiales > Aspergillaceae > Aspergillus > Aspergillus aculeatinus. The sequence continues at coordinate 158,471 of NW_020291510.1, forward strand.
GGGAATTGCCCCCATCAGTACATAGTGACCAGGCCCGGGCCGTCCTCGGCTGCTATCATTTCGCATCAAAGTACGGGCCACTCGCTCACCAGCATTTTACTGTCTGAGTTACTGACATGTCTACAGTGTTAGCATGCAGACACGTCGACCGAACATGCTCTGCCACAATGCTGTCATCAGCGGTTATGTCAAGCACCTTAGTGTCTCTACCAGTGCTTTGGACCAGCAACTGGCAGCATGGTTCGGGCTGCAGAGGATCATGGATGAGACACTGGCTGCTGCAGGCCATGACAACACTCTGACGGACACTCATATGTTGGAATCGCAGATGTTGCCGATCCTCAAGTGGTTCGACACTCGTATGCTGCAGTGGAAGATGTCGATTCCGAAGGATATGTTCACGAGTACGTATCCACGTCCGCGGTTGATGACATAACACCAGACACTCATTCTCTCTAGCTTGGATGAATCTTGAATACCACTACCTTTACCTTGCGATCCATGAACAAGCTGCGGGCGAGGGCTACCGCGACCCCGACGCAGCAACCCGCAGGTATTACACACTCCCCCCTCTCGAGGGCGACACGGAGCGACATAGGGCCAATGTGCCGATCAGCGCGGCGCGGGTACAGATCATCACGAAATGGGTGCTCTCTGCCCAGCAACTCCTCGACGTCTTCCTGCAATGCGACATTCCGACCATGCGCAAGCTACCAAACATGACCTACACGCGGATGATCTTGGGGGTCTCCTCTCTTCTACGTATCTACCACATGACCCAGCTCGGCCCTCTGAGCGAGGTTATCACTCCGCAGATGATTAACGTCGACGAATACCTGGATCGCCTATCGCAGGCCCTATCGGAAGCCTGCGATAACCAGAAATTCCGCGTCCCGAGCAAATGGTACCACGTCGTGGCCGTCAAGAACCGCGAGTGGTACGAACAGCTCCAAAGACGGCTGGCGGGCTATTCCTCCGAGAATCCCTCGTACCTGCGCGGGATCTTCCCGCCCCCGACCTCCACGACGGCAGGTGTGCCCGGCGCACAGCCGCCTGGGATGTTGCCCTCGCTGGTTCCCGGTGGTGCCCCGGCTTACATGGAGTCATGGTATGCGGACGACCCGGCTGGGAGGGCGGACGCCGTGAGGGAAATGCCGGCCGTCGGGGGCGCTGCGGCGCCGATGATGTATCTCTCCTCGATGCAGCCGGTCCCGGGCGCCGTTGAGGCCGGTGGGCACTTCGCGCCTCCTGCGGGCCACGCCGGGTGGCGCTTGGATGAACCGCTCCCGGATCTGTCGTTCCCGTATTGATGATGTATACATGTGTAATGAAGCGATGAGCCTACGCAGAATCCGTCCGCTGTACCTCACCCGCGGTCTAATCCCTAATCAAATGATGAACGTATCCGCATGGTGCTCGACTTGTAATGGGGCCTTTGTCTAAGAAAGAAAGAGAAGAGAAAGAAAGAAAGAAAAGAAAAGAAAAGAAGAAAAAAAAATCCTTGGCCACTCGTAGGCAGCATGAGGCCGTCGCGTCCGTCTTCATCAAACTCCACGACCACAATATCATCAGCGCTGGTTTTACTTTATAATGTATACGATCGAGCAAATCTCACCTGTAGAATCGCACCGAACAAGGGTCCTCGGGTATGAACCTGTTTTCGCCCTCCGACCTCCGACGCAGTGGAGAGGGCAGTGTGTGGACCCTTCGGTGCAAGGGGGGTTGCATACAGGCGAACTCCGTTGATTTGATCGAAATATCAGATTAGATTAGATTGATATAGCCGGGGGGGTTCAACTTTGGCAGGGAAATTAAAAGGCAGTGCCGTGTCGCTGAGTAGGCCGTAGGGTTGTGCGCAGTCGACGGGTGAGCAAAACGTAGTTATCCCACCCCTTGCGTTCCCCTGCGGCGTGCGTGATTCCCCCGCTACGGGAGGAGGGAAGAGAGTGGGTGAGGATGGAGGGAGGGGAGAAGGAGCAAAAAGTAATGACAAGAGTGGGATTCGAACCCACGCCACTTGCGTGACTAGGAATATTGCTCGGAAGAGCGTATATGTGTGATCAGGTTGCCTGACCCTAGCGCCTTAGACCGCTCGGCCATCTTGCCTATTTGATGAAAAGAGCTTACAGACTTTAGTATATGTAGGGAACAATCTGGCCCGGCGCGAGAATCAGTTGTGTGAGTTTGCAGTTGAGGTGCTGGGGGGTTGTGCTGGAGGTATCCTCTGAGTAGTGTGAGTAGTGCTTGAGCTTGTAACTTTCTATTTGTAGTAGGTATAAGTTATCCTTAGGTGGTGTTGGGTGGTGGTGGACTGACGTGGTGAATTGGGTTGTGGTTATATATCGGTTTGGGCTGGATGCTACAGTATTGTTACTGGAAGTCATAGCCTCCCGGCCGACCAGACCACCACCCATGAAAACAACAAGTCAATACGCCCAACAAGAGCTGGAAGGCGAAACTAATGTCTATCAGGATCACGAAGCACGAACCTCACCCCGAAACCACAGAATATCCACAGCAATCATCTATACGTCCGGGCCCCAACAACCATGACGAGACAACCGCGAGATATATCGGACCAGGGGGGAGGGAACCAACTATGAGGGCCGCACCAGGCGAGTGCATATGAAAACAATGACAAGTAAGATTTGACAGATCCCCTGCCATTTTCAGCGAGAACAAACCCACTGCGTTTATATGGTACCCGAACACCGGAGACCGATAGCCATACAAGGACACAAGCCACAAGCAGAAGCATGTACCACATACCACATACAAAAGAAGCACGGCCAGTGTGACATGCGAGGTACCACACAGGCCATGGACACCGACCACGGCAAGACACCGACAACCAGACCCAACAGTATACCACTGCACGCCAACAAGCACCAGCATGCTGGTATACACCGAGCGCATTGGGCTGCCAAGAGCCAACGTACCTCTCCAGCTAGACTAGCCTCAAGCACACGGAAAACCAAACCGAGCCCCTGAGAGCCACGAACCCAAACGCAGCATTGAATGGCCTGAGATGTGCACCAATACACCGGCAAATGGCTGCCTTCCCCACAGAGTTGCGATGACCATCACCCATTCTACAAGGCTGCAAGCAGAGGCTCAGCCACACGATGTTAGATTCACTAGAATTGTTGCAAAGGGCGAATACCACAACAAGGGTCCCAGAGACCTATTTATCTGACACCTTGGAGTTTGATAGTAGGGTACCATGCAATAGCCAGAACGGTGTGGGATCAGCCTTGCATGCGAACCGAAAGCACCCAGCGACATGCCTCCTGTTTCTCGCCGTTAATAAAGCCACCAACATTTTAAATCAGCATCCAAGGCAAGATGGCCGAGCGGTCTAAGGCGCTAGGGTCAGGCAACCTGATCACATATATTCGCTCCATCCGAGCAGTATTCCTAGTCACGCAAGTGGCGTGGGTTCGAATCCCACTCTTGTCATCACTTTTTGCACCGACTCAGTCGGATATTTTTGCCCTACTCGTCAACCCACATATTATCGCGTTGTTCTACTTCATTTTGCCACTGTCCTGCACCTGCATACGACTACCAGAGCAAAGTGTCGGCCATTCCCGCCTCGCCACGCCAGACACCCCACTGTGGTCCGATTTTGAGTTTGCCCCTTTTCTTTACTGCCTGGTTTCTGGACGCAGACCATCTTACTCATCGGACGTGCATCCAAGCGAGATGAGTTGCATCGGTCGTGCATACGGCCATGACCTCATCGGGTCGTTGACATGGTCGTGACAGATCGAGTATGCGGTACACGCCCTCGGAGTTGCGCCGACGGTAGAGCGGGTGCGACTTAATATGATTCCCCGTAGTTCAATAGCGAATCCATCCCCCAACTGCCAGTCAATAGTCCTATGTATCCTCCTGGAGCCTGCTTATTCAGGTGAAGGGGGGGGGGGGGTGGATTGCATGAGACGTTGTGCCTTCATCTGAGCCCACAGCCATGATCAGACCAAGTAAGCAAGCCTAGCCTGTGTGCGATGGCCTGCGTCCAAACATCATAGTAATCTAGGGCACTGTACACATGGCCGGGGAACATGAATGCCTACTAGACTGACTAATTCAACAACCGGGCAAGATGGCCGAGCGGTCTAAGGCGCTAGGGTCAGGTTCATCTGATCACACATTTCTGCTCCTCAAGAGCAAATATTCCTAGTCACGCAAGTGGCGTGGGTTCGAATCCCACTCTTGTCATCTCTTTTTGCTACTACTCCGTCCATCTCCGATGATATGAGAATGAGGTGCTTTTCTTCTTCTGCTCAGGACGCCGGTCCCCCTCTATTACCAGAACCTTCCTCTTGCTACCGCGGTGCCTTGACGCACTGAGAATCGCTTTACCCGTCTACCCCTCCCAGTCACACGTTTGCTGGCAACGGTGCTTACATGGACTGCGGGAAATGCTTCAACTAGGCGAACTGGCGCAGCCTCCATCCTACATGTGTTGCAGGATCGCGAAAACCCACTCTCAAACTCGCACCCAATAAGGCCACAGACACCACGCGTGTTGGCAACAGTGATCGCGCTGGCCGTTTATCGTCTGTGAGCCGTAGAGGCCTGGAAGTTGAGGTTGGCCAACTCACGACGGCGGTGAAGCAAACAGACATCCCCCAAGTGACGGGTCAGTCGGTCGTTGCTCGCCAGTGAGATTGGCATGTACGGAGTCCCCTACTCTGGAATAGAGTCTGTTCTCTACAGACCAGAAGCGCTTGTATATGTGCCTGGGTCGCAAAGGACATCCGAGATACCCTAGCCTTACATGTGGCAGTAGGGGACCCAATCTAACCGAAAACTCGAAACGTCCATAGACCCTGATAGTCGAGCGTTCATACTGCATAGGTAGTAGTTACGATGATGAGAATATTACCGGTAGACCGCAAATCCCTCCAGAGCTGCTCAAACACCACACCCAACACACCCGATCCTTAGGAGGCGTCTCAAAAATGAGCTGTATGTCTTACGCTGGCATCGGGTACAGCATGAACTCAACCATGGTGACGTCTGGATGTTTGAATCATCGGACATCGGACAGAAAAAGAAGTCGTTGTCGAAGCCACCCTCAGATTGTGCTCAAGTTATGCACAACTCGGCCGACCATGTGGTCATGATAATGTCATGCCTCTCTATCTTTAGAAACAAAGCAATGCGGAGAAGACTCCAGACGGGTCAATACCAGGGAACATTATACGCGTAGATCGACACAGTGGACAGGCACTCTATCTCTCTCTCCCTCGGATCTCGATGGGGAGATCTTGAAGAAAAACTGGGTCGTGGAACTGATGATGCTGAATGATATCGTCCTTTTTTGTCTAGGCTTGTGATGCCTTTGTGAACTCACACTCCCGTGGATACTGCCTTGCCCGAACCGGAATAAAGTTTACATGAGATGGAAAGAGACCGCTAACAGATCACTATTGGAACTAGCTCCAAAGGCTCATGCAGCTAGCCAGCGGCCACTGCGTATGACAGAGTGCATCTCGTTTCAGGAGAGACCCTGAGATAGTGAGATTAAGGGGCGTCGAGCTGAAGCCCTCGCGCAGCCTTACAAGGAGCCGTGCCGCACACACACACACACACACACACACACACACACACGCACACACACGGCACCGTGCTGAGCCTAGACCGGGGACTTTTATGGTTTCGAGTGACAGGTCCAGAACCCTTGGTTGGGTCTTTTGTTGATGGAAAGCCAAGGTGTTCTTAAGATGTGATTGAGTATGTGGTTTCTATCCCGTGTAAGATGTAGAATGTCAGGCATCCTTAATCTTGATTCTTGAAGGAATTGTCCATTCACGCCCCGACCGTACCTGAGGGGGCGGCGGAGGGAATCCCCTGGGTTGCAGTGGGAAAGCACCAGTGGCGTTTTCTTGGGTGGGGCGGGGGACTCAGACTAAGAAACTAAATAACACTAAGATAAGCCCTAAGTCTGGCCCTGATCGGGACGAGGAATTAGGGCCGGGCTGGGTAGAGGCTTGATTGGTGGAGGGGATGACCGTTGCCTGTTTGGGTCCTTTTGGGGGGTTTCTTTTCAGCAGGCAATCGAATCATTCAGCTTCAAGGTTCAGAGTTTCGTTTCCACTTGTTTTCTCAAGTTCGCTTTTCTCCCACCGCCACCACTTCTCAAGTGGGGGCCACCATATCTCCATGACTCTGTCCACTTCTGCATCGATCGGACGCGATCAATCTATTCTCTAGGTATTCATCAAGCCGGAGGAGATGGCTTCATTTGAAATTGATGCAGCAAAGATAGAGGGAATAGGCAGAGTGACTGATAGCAATGGTCAACAGTTGAGTTGCCAGTCCGACAGCAACAATGGGGTTCAAGAATGATCGACAGATTCCTTTCTCCCTCTTTCAACGCCCCCTCCAATTGCACAACCATGACTTCAGGGCCCTCCCTCTCTTAGTCTTTCATTCTACACATCGGGAAAAACTGAAACATGGTCCGCGTGGGTTTCCGTCTTTTTGCTGCAATTCTTATTTTTATTTTTACTTTTATTTTTATTCTCTTTCATATTTTTTTTTCTGACTTTGGCCGTGCATTTTGGGGGGGTTTTCTGATAAGTCGCACGCACTTGTTGACATTCCGCCTTTCTTATCTGTCGCCTGGCCTGGGGTCGGTCCTTTGTGTCGGTTTCAACCCCGTTCAAGTCTCACCTCTCGTTATTGATTTCTCCTCTTACTTTCTTTTCACGACCGGCTCTGTCTTTTCACTCGTTCGCTCACTTTTCGGTCTCAGCCTGGGCAGTAATCACAATTAAACCACTCGCTTCGGAATTGTTGATTCCCTCGACAGACTGCCGATCGCTGGTCCAATCCACGCGGTCTCCTCAATTTACACCATCCGGCCCACCATCAACTCCACACGAACCGGTGGACTCAGCACACTCGTTTTCTGCCATTGATCGTTGGTTCCTGCTTTGCCTCTGGTGGGAATCGCTTGGGATTCACCCCCCCCCCTCCTCCCGCCAATTGCGCTTGCGCTTACACACTGGGGCTGCCGGGCAGCTTCTGGACTCCTCACCCTAGTCGATCGTTCTTATATCGCCCTCCCCCCGTCCGCCCGCCCTGATGTCAGGAAGGCCTGGCATTACGGAGAAGCGGTTGTCCGCCAAACGCTTCCACCAGCTTCGCGACATGGCCCCCGACAATATGCTGAACCCTAATGATGTTACAATCGATATCCCGCTGCACTCGGTCTCCAGTCGCGGTCAAACAGGCGCTCGCAAGTCGAGCGTCAACGGACCCGACTCCCCAGGCCCTTACCAACCACCGGTCGATAACAGCGAAGAGAAGCAGGGACTCGTCGCACCAAACCCCGCTCTGCGCAGGCGAATCGACGAGTCCACTGGCCGTTCTATCGATGATCCCGAAGATGGTACCATCACTCGTGTCGGCCGCTTCTACCAGGCGGTCCTCAACTACTCAATCGCTACCCGCTACCTGATCTACGTGATACCGCTCGCCTTGTTACTCGCCGTTCCGATTATTGTAGGAGCCACGGCCGCGCAGGACGCGACCATCGGCGGAGTGACTCTTCCCTGGTTCTTCTTCTGGTTTGAAATTGTCTGGATTAGTTTGTGGGCATGCAAGCTCGCAGCTCGGATCATCCCCTACGTCTTCCAAACATTGTGTGGATTTGTTAGCTCTGGAACCCGCAAGTATGCTCTTATCTTGCGAAAGCTCGAATTTCCCATCGCCACGGTCCTGTGGTGTGTGGTTTGCTTGGTGACATTTTTGCCAGTAAGAGACGCTCCTTTCGACTGCTGGGCCTTACACAAGCTGACTGAGCCTTCGTCCAGGTTATGACGCAAAATCCTCACCAGAAGAAGATCAACGACACCTCGACCAAGTCATGGGAGAAGTCGATCAAGAACATCCTTTTCGCTCTTTTCGTCTGCAGTTTGATCTTCCTTGGCGAGAAGGCACTCGTGCATTTGATCTCCATCAGCTACCATCGGAAGCAGTTCGATGCCCGCATTAAAGAAGGGAAGCGGAATGTCTACCTTATCGGTCTCTTGTATGATGCGTCCCGTCAGATGTTTCCCATGCACTGCAAGGAATTCCGAGAGGAGGACGCCGCCATTGCGGATTTCCTGCTACTAAACCCCGCGAGCAAGACACGCATACCGACCAGCGGCTCAGCTCCTCTCCGTCTCATTCGCGGAGTTGGTCAGAACGTTCAGAAAATTGGCCATAATGTGCAGAGAATCGGTGGCAAGGTCAAGGGTGCCTTTGGTGATGTCGCCCAAGAACTTACTGGCAAGCAAGTTTTCAACAACACCTCCACGCGCTCCATCGTGACAGGGGCATTGGAGCACCGCAGAACCTCGGAAGCCCTCGCGCGCAGAATCTGGATGTCATTCGTGGTCGAGGGCCGGGATGCCTTGTATTTCGAAGATATTTGTGAGGTGCTCGGCACGGGGTTGGAAGTGGAGGCGGATGAATGCATGAAAATGCTCGACCGCGACGGTAACGGCGATATCAGCTTGGATGAGATGATCCTGGCGGTTGGAGAAGTCCAGCGCAACAAGAAGGCTCTGAACCACAGTTTGCATGACATTGACCAGGCCACCCGAGTCTTGGACAATCTTTTGATGACCGTGGCATTCATCGTGGGTGTTCTGGTCTTTGTCTCGTTCGTGACGACTGGATTTGGCACGGTCATTGCAGCAGGTGCCACTTCTTTGCTCTCCCTCTCTTTCGTCTTCTCCACTACGGCCCAGGAAGTGCTGGGCTCGTGCATCTTCCTCTTCGTCAAGCACCCCTTCGACGTGGGCGACCGTGTGGAAATTAGTGACAAGCCCTTCTTCGTCGAGCGCATCTCCCTCCTCTTCACCGTGTTTCGCAACGTCAACGACCACCGTATCACGCAGATTCCCAACTCGGTTCTTAACGCCTTGTGGGTCGACAACTTCACCCGTGCCAACGCCATGCACGAGGTCCTGAAGGTTCCAATCGATTTTGACACGACGTTCCAGAACATCCAGCGCCTCCGCGAGGAGTTGGAGGGATTCGTGCGCGACAAGGACAACTCGCGGGACTTCCAGCCCGACATCACCATCGATGTCAGCGGCGTCGGTGACATGGATAAGTTGGAGTTGAGCGTGTATATCCGGCACAAGTCCAACTGGTCGAACGAAGCAGTCCGCGCGACACGTCGCTCGAAGTTCATGTGTGCATTGATCGCCGCGGTACGCCGGGTGCCTATCCGCAAGCCAGGATCCGGTGGTGGCGACGATGAGGAGAAGCCCGAGGACAAGCTGGAGGACACCCCTGAAATCATTGTCGAGGATGTGGTCAAGCGCGCCAGACGCGACTCCGCCTCGTCCGCCGAGCCTGTTCGACGCCTTCCCCCGGATTCTAGCTTCGCCACCACCGAGTCGCGCTCTACCGGCTTTGACATGGACCAGTCGCCGGGCTCCATCCAACGTCGTGGAGTTGGCGCGTCCATCAGCTCCTACAGCGAGGGACTCAGTGCCGAGCACGCCGACCGCCCTTACCCGAGCTCCCGTGATGGCCAGGAAGTCGACACGTATCAAACCCCAGCCGGGTCGCCGGGCCAGGAGCGCACGCGGAGCGTCAACTACGGCTCAATGACGCGCGAGCAGTCGACGGGCCGGCGCAAGGAGGGCACCGCTAACATCATCTCGACCGCTACGGGTGGTGTGCCGGTCCTGTCTGAGCCAGTGCCTCCTCGGCGGCAACAAGAGCAACAACAACAGCAGCAGCAGCAGCCCGTGCGTTTGGTCTCTGAGCAGAATCAGCAAGCCCAGACCCAACAAGCCGGTGCAGCAGCAGCAGCAGCAGCTGTGAACGGGGCCTCGGTCGCGCGCCAGCCGGAATATTACAGCTACCAGGGCCAGTACTACAATCCCGCCGAGGAGGCGTACGACCCCAACCAACCCTTTGAGCTCCCGTCGATGGCGGAGCCGTCGGCCGAGGGTCAACGCGAGTATTCGTCACACACATTGGCTTCGTCGCGGACGGCCTATTCAGGCGAGTCGGCAGAGGAGCACCAGCCTCGGGCATACCCCCCGCGGCGGAACCCGTATGAGAGCCAGTAAGAATGAAGAAATAAGAACAACCAAACAAAAGAGATACCAAAAGACGCAAGCAAACTAGAATAAAGTGTGATCACGAGTGACGATCAAATTCGATTCCACCATAGGGGAAAGGGAATGGCGTGAATTCTGTATTATTATCAAAGATCTATTCCCCAAGAAGCAAAAGACTGACTTTAGCTGATGTTTTATGTGGATTTGCCAAGAACCGATGTAGTTTACGCAGGTAGATAGTATGATAATACCATCTGAAGAGATATTGTAATTTCACCCGATTTCTTCTTTTAGCTCCCCATCCGTGAGTCTATCATACAGTCCATAAATACATACAGCCCCCCAAAACTCCGGGAACACGAAAAGAGGAGACACCTTTCAGTACCGACAAGAAGGGAACAACCTATTTCGTCTCCTTCCAAGGGTACGAGACCTCATCGTCCTTGCGGACCCAGATCTTGGACTTGCGCTTGTTGACCACGTGCTCGACGAAGGCCTCGCGGGTGTACTGGGCCTTGTACTTGCGGATCCACCGGGGATCCCAGAGCTCGCTGGCGATGCCCAGATCCTTGCAGCAGCGCACCAGGGCGTTGGAGCGGCACCCCTCCGTGGCCGTGGGGATCCCGTCCGGCGAGAAGTAATCCTGTTCGCCGCGGGCGACGGAAACGAGACTGTCATCGAGCGATTATCAGCATCCGCGTCAGCATTCACCTCCACTCCACTCAATCCACGACTCCAAGGGGGGGGGAGAGACAACTCACCGCCCATGACACACCAACGCATACTCCCGCGTCACCATCTTGGGGGTCACGATGCTCTCGCTCCGCGGCACGAGCCCCCACCCGCCCGGTCCGAACGCCCGGTTCAGGATCCGGCGGTATTTGATCTCCGGCAGGTACAGGATCCCGTCCGGCTTGATCTCGACTTCCTCGGGGTCGGTCGGGGCCAGGAGGATGTCGGCGGCTTCTTTGGGGAAGGGCTCCGCGGACAGGCCGTGGAAGGAGCGCGTCCAGTCGATTCGGTCTTCGGTTGGCTGGTGCGACGAGTCGGTGGGGGTGGGGAGCGGGGAGGGCGGCTGGTCGTGTAGCCCCGAGGTGGTTAAATTGGGGGTGATTTTTTGGGGCGGGTTGGGGGGGGTTTGTTGGGGGGCATTGGTGGTGGTGTTGTTGTTGGGTGGGGAGGTGGGTTTTGTGCTGTTGTTGTTGCTGCTGTTGCTGGTGTTGTTATTGTTGTTGTTGGAGGTAGAGTTGTTGGGTCTCGTGCGTGCTGCTGATGGTTGGGTTGCTTGGTGGTGGCGGGTTGTGGTGAAGGTGCGCGCGATGTTGAGGGTGGTGGGTGTGGGGAGACGCGTGATGGCTGTGGGTTTTGTGGGCGCCGTCATGCGCAGAGTACGCGCGAGAGTTGGGAGGGACATTGTGGGCGATGAGAGGGTGGGATGATGAGGAGGGATTTGGGATTTGGAGTAGAGAGGTGAGTGAGTGCGGAGGTGAAGAAGCTGAGCTGCGGAAAGGCAATGTCGGGATATAGTCACGTGACGATACTGTGGTGTGGAGTGGGAATACGCTGGATTTGTGCTGAGGAAGCTGAAGGAGTTGCGATTTGGCTATAGATCACTTTAACTGGAAGACTTTAGAATACACTGCTGGAATCATCGTCGGCCAAGCCACCCCTAGCTCTAGGCATCCTGCGTCTGCGTGCGCTGGTCGTTGCCCTGCTGTTTCCAGCATTCGCGGAAGGCTTCCATCTAAGGTCGAGTTAGCGGCCACACATCGGGAATTCGATTGTTGGGTGCGAGGGTTTGAGGTCGCGTAGGGTGAGTGATGGTCGATGATGTTGGACAGTATCTCATAGAGCTCATCTAGGCTCTGCCCGAAGTGAGGGTAAATGGCCTCCGCAGCCGGACTCAACGCACCTCCTTCTGGCAACTGCGCCAGTCCTTCTTCTGATAGACGCAATCGTTCAAGGTCATCTGCTCGTCTGTACCATGACTTAGTAAATCTCTTGTTGATAGACTGCCAGGTCAATGGCTGTGGGTGACTCTTCTTGACTCACCCGCACAGCCGGTTCTGTTGATCCGCTTCTCCCTGTCGGATTCGCCGTCAGTCCGAGTCAACTCTCTCTCCCTCTCTCACTTTCTCTCTTCCTTTCTCCTTCTCCTCCTTCACACTCACCACTCGTCTGGCTCATCGTCGTCCTCTGCCGCGTTCTCAACCGGAGGATTCTGTCTCTCTTCCTTGTTCGTCATTGTTTGTTCTGTAGCTGTCCTTCGACCGGAGAGTTGCAGTTGCGAAGAGAAACTTCCGAGACCCGAAAGTTGCACGGCTGAACCGTTCCTCCGCCATGGCGACGACAACCCCCAACCTGACCGGGAAAAAGGTCAACGTTCTTGTCTACTCCGGTACGTGTCTTCTTCGCTCGCTTCATTTGTCTACAAAAACTAATGGCTTCCTCTCCTAGGAAATGGCACCACCGTCGAGTCCGTTCGCCACTGCCTTTACTCCCTCCGCCGCCTACTAGCCCCTCACTACGCCGTTATCCCCGTCACCGCCGACATGCTCCTCCACGAACCCTGGACCCTGACATGTGCATGTATCGTCTTCCCCGGTGGTGCCGATATGGGCTACTGTCGTGCCCTCAACGGTGCCGGAAACCGTCGCATCGAACAATTCGTCAAGCGTGGGGGCGCCTACCTCGGTTTCTGTGCGGGGGGTTACTACGGCTGCCGCCGGTGTGAGTTCGAGGTCGGTGATAAAACCCTGCAGGTGATCGGCGAGCGCGAGCTGGCCTTTTTTCCCGGCACCTGTCGCGGGGGTGCCTTCCCCGGATTTGTCTACCACAGTGAGGCCGGCGCCCGCGCCGCCGAGGTGAAGGTGGCCAAGGACGCTTTGCGGGCGGGCGTGGTTCCGGAGCAGTTCCGGTGCTACTACAATGGTGGGGGTGTGTTCGTTGATGCGGCGCAGTATGCCGATCGAGGTGTCGAGGTGCTGGCCAGCTATACCGAGGAGGTCAATGTTGACCCCGGTGAGGGTGGCGCCGCGGCCGTGGTCTACTGTCGCGTGGGTGAAGGTGCCGCCATCCTCACGAGTCCCCATCCAGAGTAAGTAGCGCCGAATCATGTTCTTTGAAAGGATGGTCAGATTGGGTCATGAAACTAACACTGCTTTTTCTTCTATGTAGGTTTGCAGCGGTCAACCTGGACAAGAAGAACGGAGGTGTGGAGTATGCGAAAGTCGTCGATGCTCTGGCGGCCGATGATACCGGTCGCACCGACTTTTTGAAAGCCTGCCTAGTTAAGCTGGGTCTGCAAGTGAGCCAAACGACGACGACGGTGCCTTCGCTCTCCTCGCTGCACCTGTCAGCTCAGGAGCCTACGGATACGGCCAACCTTGTGGCCTTGTGGGATGAGCATATCACCAAGGATGGTGATAAGGAAGTTCTTAAGGATGAGAATGATACATTCCGCATCGAGCGCCCCGGAACTTGGAACCTGGGTGAGTTGGAGGCCTCGCTTCCCGCCTTGTCGGAGACGCCGACGGCGACCCCGACGGAAGGTATTGTGGATTACAACGCGATCGTCAAGCGACTGGTGATACATGACGATGTGCCATCCTCCAAGCTGACACCCTACTTCAATCACCATGCTTTTTATTCGCACCTGCGCCAGTACCAGGGACAATCCCGAGAGGGTGCCTCTGAATTCGGCTCCAACCTGGTATACGGGGAAGTAGTCACCAGTACGAATACGATTTTGGAAAAGTAAGTTTGAGTTTGGGATCGACTCTGACAGCTCACATGACTGACCGGTCAGAAACCCGAAACTGCTGCGCACACTGCCCACCGGCTTCACCGCTACGGCCACCACCCAGGTCGCTGGGCGGGGTCGGGGCTCCAATGTCTGGGTCTCGCCTGCAGGGGCTTTGATCTTCTCGACGGTGTTGCGACACCCGATGGAGAAGATTCAATCGGCCCCAGTGGTGTTCATTCAATACTTGGCCGCGATGGCCGTGGTGCAGGGTATCAAGCGGTACGACGAAGGCTACGACGCCATGCCGGTCAAGATGAAGTGGCCCAACGACGTGTGTATGTACCCATCTCTCCTATCGGGTTTTTGTTATTATCATCATTGCTGATAACCTGCAGATGCGCTTGACCCGGAGCACCCCGAGAAACAACAATACTCGAAGATTTGCGGAATCCTGGTGAATTCGCACTATTGCGCCAACGAGTACATCTCGGTGGTAGGCATTGGGGTCAACGCGACCAACGCATCCCCCACCACGTCGCTGACGGCATTGGCGAAACGATTTTTGGGCCCGAAAGCGGCCCCCATCACGCTGGAGAAGCTGCTGGCACGGATTCTGACGACATTTGAGGAATTGTACGGACGGTTTCTGCGGACGGGCTTCGATCGAGAGTTCGAGGATCAGTACTATGCGGACTGGCTGCACATGCACCAAGTTGTCACTCTGGAGGAGGCCGGAGGAGCGCGGGCTCGCATTCAGGGCATCACTCGAGATTATGGACTGTTGTTGGCGCAGGAGCTGGGCTGGGATGACCGACCGACGGGTCGCGTGTGGCAGCTACAGAGCGACAGCAACAGCTTCGATTTCTTCCGGGGGTTAGTGCGGCGAAAGGTTTAGTGGTCGTAGCTATGATTGTGGTGTTGACGATATGATGACTCGTGATAATGATGTTGACGACACGGTTCCATAGAGCGTGTGGTAGTTACAGTAGATAAGTTACTATTTACAATAGACAGTACATACGCACTGACAACATTCGACACTCACCAAGTACGTATAACAGTCCATTCACTTTTTATAGGTAATGTCCGAGATTCATAACATTCTCGGTCTTCACCGAGTGGCGAGGCCCCAACAATCGCTTCAACTGGATCTCTCCTGACTCCAGTTCCAAAAAGTGCGATACCGATCGACGGAATGAGCCGTGGATGAGTTTGCCCAAGCAGGCAACGTCTCCGTCATCGCAGTCAAAGAGCATAATCTCCGAAGTTGGATTGGCCGGCTTCCCGACGGACTACTAGTCCGGAAAGAGAAAGGGTTTTGTGCCTCAGGGCTAAGGTTTGGATACTGTGGTGAGTCAGCAGGGCTCTCCACCCTTTCCTTTCCTGTTCCTCGATCAGCAGCTAACCAACTAATCGTCAACATCATCGTGTATCATGTGGCTTCCACCTCCTTGCATCATTTCCTCACGTCCCTTCTTCCAAATCCTTGCTGCGCATGATTCCAAGATCTTCTTCTTAATCAGCACGAGTGCATCAGTAACGTCAGTAACAGCAATACAAGCAGCATAGGGAGTAGTCTAATCTCCACTGTCCCGAGACAAGACTCGCTCGATGTCTGATTCCGGCGGAGCAATGTGGAGCACTGCAAACAGCCACCAACGGAGCCACCCCGTTCTTTGGCCCGCTCAGAATGGCTGACACGTCTGCATCACTGCATTTCATCTTTTTGTCAAGCCCTCAATGGTCAGACTTGGGCCCCCATCAGCAGATACAATAGATGAGCGACTACTGCTTACAGCCTCTGCTCCGGCCGTTTGTTTTAGCTCTGCGCCCACCCGCCGATCCGCCGACGCCACTTGAGCCTAGGACTTCGCCGTCGGCTTGAGACGGGTGGGAGCCCCCTCGTTCGTGCGCATTATATCATGCCAGTCCTGCCTTGTACAATCTGGAGTTGCACATCCTGTTCCTCGGGCCTACCATCGACCCCACTCCATCTGCACGACTAATCATCTAAATCTTGTAACCCTACTTGTGATGTCCGCAAGTCTCGACCGACTTGTCGCCTAGGCCTCGGTTCATTCTTTCTTTCTGGCATTCACCCCGCGTGCCAGCCCCCCGATCGCGGGCAAGACGTATCTTTTTATGGACCCTCGCACCAATTGACATTCGATATATATCAGCATCATCTCCCATGCTGGACTGATTCCTCTGCTCGCCAATTTTCTCCCACGCCTCCCTCCGTTTGCAATAAACCCATCGGTGACTGACTGACCACCGATCGCCCATTATGTCTGTCGTCCTTACGATAACGGCTGTCGCCGCCATTCTTTATGTCCTCTGGACACTACTACTTCGCTGGCAACATGCTCAGAACGCTCGCCGCTGGAATTGTGGTTCCATCCCACATTACCCTGGAGACTGGCTCGGAACCAATACTCTCAAGGAAGCCCTTCGCTATGACAAGGACCGCAACCTGCCTTATTTGTCGCGTCACCGTATCGAGAAAATGTCTGCCAGCCAGAACCGCTACACCACCACTTTCCAGTTCCGCCAGCTGGGACAAGATATTATCTTGACATGTGAACCCAAGAATGTCCAGGCCGTCCTTGCTCACCAATTCAAGGATTTTGAGCTTGGCACTCCCCGCCGCAACGCTTTTCACTCGCTCTTGGGCAATGGAATCGTATGTCCACTGACCTCACCGAACTTTTCTATTTGAGACTAATGTAGACCCACCATTGTTTAGTTCACTGCCGATGGCGAATATTGGACCCGCTCCCGCGGACTTCTGCGGCCCCAGTTCACCCGCGACCAGATCAGTGATCTGGATCTGGAGGAGCGGCACGTACAGCAGGCTATGCGCCTCATGCCCGTGGATGCTACTGGCTGGACCGAACCCACCGATATTCAGACTATCTTTTTCCGGTTGACCCTCGACTCGGCTACGGAGTTTCTCTTCGGTGAAAGCGTTGAGAGCCAGGCTGCTGCTCTTCGTAGTGGCAGCAAGACTCAGGATGACTTTGCTACTCAGTTCGATCGCGGCCAATGGTATGCGGCACAGCGCGCCCGTTTCGAGAAGATCTACTGGATCGTCAACAACAAGGAGAGCCGCGAAGTTGAGAACTATGTTCACGCCTACGTCGATCGCTTCGTGGATGCTGCTCTCAACATGGATGCCGAGAAGAAGCCTTCTCACTACGTCTTCCTCCATGCCCTTGCCGAGATGACCCGGGATCCCGTCGAACTACGTTCTCAGCTGCTCAACATCCTCCTCGCCGGACGTGACACCACTGCTTCCCTCCTCAGCTGGTGCGTGCTTCTTCTTGCACGTCACCCCGAGCAGTACGCCCGCCTCCGCGCCGCCGTCGTCGAAGAGTTCGGCTCCTACGCTTCCCCCAAGGAAATCACCTTTGCCGGCCTCAAAGGCTGCAAGCCCCTCCAGAACGTCCTCAACGAAACCCTCCGCCTCTACTCAATCGTCCCTGGTAACCGTCGTATCGCCGTCAAGAACACCACCATCCCCACCGGCGGTGGTCCCAACGGCACAGATCCCGTGTATGTCAAGAAGGGCCAGGCCGTGTTCTACAGCACCTTTGTGATGCACCGCCGGCCCGATCTCTGGGGCGCTGATGCGGATGAGTTCCGTCCGCAGCGCTGGGAATCCCGCAAGCCCGGCTGGGAGTATCTTCCCTTCAACGGTGGCCCCCGCATCTGCATTGGCCAGCAGTTCGCCTTGACGGAAGCCGGCTACGTGATGGTGCGCTTGCTGCAACGGTTCGACAAGCTGGAGGGCGTTGGCAAGACGGCCGAGGGCGAGATTGCCATGGCGGTGAGCTTGACCAATGCTCCCGGGGACAACGTGACGGTCCGGTTGCACGAGGGGAACTAAGTGTATGAATGAGGTAGTTGTATTGGGGTTTCTTTGTGAGATTAGCGATTTTCTTAACGATCTGGTTCTATCAAAATACATAGACTTTCTTCTTGTGATATTAGCATAAATAGACTCCCGAGTCCCGTGTAACCCTGGATCTAGTCTCCACTCTCCAGTGGCCGTGTAGCACTTGGTTTCGGGTATCGGCAGTGGATGGGAGCTCTCTGCAGGCTGCTGGATGGTCCAGTTTTGTACATTACACTTACACCAGGCCTACAAACGGGCCGAGGCGCATGAACGTGTGTACAAGGTCTCGGAGCCCTGCAGAGGGATCCGCTGCACGGTGCGCAGATTGCCGTTGCGGGTTCACCCGCTGGGCATAGTGCTTCTACAGTGTAGAGGTGCCAGTGACATGTCCACTTTGCTGCTTTCATCAGAAGGAATGCAATCGGAACTCCGTCTTGAGGCCGTCAGGGGGAATCATGCTTTGTAGCCTAGGTACCTGGTACTGTGTCCAGCATGTGACTGGTAGTCCAGGACTGGGTACAAGGTACAGTATATGGGCGGTGAGTGGGCAGCCATAGTCACACTTGATGAAAAGAGATAGAAATCCAATTTGAGACGGAATGGATCTTCTGGAAGTAGAGATGTAGCTGTACATACCACTTGAGCCACACGCACAGTACCCAATCGGGAATGTGTATAGTATAACCTCTTGGAACTTGGAATTACTGCCTATGAATAATAGTCCTCCCAAGCAACAGGTCGCCAAAAAGAGTCAGCCCCTTCACCGCCCACTATACCCCACCCCCACCCCCACCCCCACCCCACGAGAAAAAAAAAGTAATGCCGGCAGAAAACGAAACCCGACGGCCCAATGCCGCCATCGCGGGATTTTCCGTTCTGCCACACCCACACCCTCAACTTTTTCTGGTTGCACAACCTTTCGAGTTCCATACCTTTTCTACACCTCTCCAAACAGACCTCAACAGCCAAACAAAAATGCCCATCCTCACCACATTTCCCCTACCCGCCTCCCCGGCCGCCCTTCAAATCCCCGAGGGATCCTCCTCCGCCGCCCCGTTCTTCCTGGCGTTCGTGACCTCGCCCGACCCGGCCACAGGACAGTCATGGTGCCCGGACGTGCGCGCCGCGTGGCCGGTCCTCGACGCTGCCTTCTCCGCCGCCGAGGCCCCGCGCCTGGCTGTTGTGGAGGTTGGGCAGAAGCCCGAGTATGTTGTTCCCCCTTTCGTGTAGTTTCTTTTTTTTTTACTTGGACAGTGGGGTGGGTGTTGTGCCAGACAAATTTCCCCTTGTCTATTGTTTGATGTATTTTGTTTGTTGGGTGGTGGTGGTGGTGGTGCAAGACGGCTAACGCGCGATGTGCTATTTCTCGCATTTTCCCACGGGTAGATGGAAGGACCTGGAGAATGTCTACCGCACGACGTGGAAGGTCCCGTGCATCCCGACGGTGATTCGGTATGAGGTTGTAGAGGGGAGGACGGTCGAGACGGGCCGGTTGGCGGAGGGGGAGATTCTGGAGAAGGGGCGGTTGGAGGGGTTGATGAGCGGGAATTGAGGGGTGGGGGCTGTTTTTTATGAGGTTATGAGGAAGGTAGGGAGGGAGGGGGGCTTGGGGAAGGGGTAAGGGTTTGAGGGGTTGGGATTTGTTTTTTTATGTTATGCGATGAGGTGTGCTGATATGAGGGAAGAATGATACTCATGTTTTTATGGCACTTTCGGGTGGAAGTAGGATACTAGGTAGGGAGCTTGCAGAGCTGCGGCTGACTATGTTTTTATGCTTGACTGAGGCGTGTTGTTGGAAGGTGCGTTCGGATTGTGGTGGAGGGGGTGTGGAGGTGAAGTCCGGAGTTTAGTGTAGGAAGCTCGAGTGGACTTTTTCTGGGTTCTTTCTTTCTTTTCTTTTCTTCTGTTTTGCTTTTTTTTCTTTTGAAAATATGATTTATACGAGCTCTCTGCGGGGTAGAAGTTGGAGGAGGTGGATTCCTGGATGAGCGATCCGGTGAATAGGTTGCTTATCAAGAACACTGACTCTAGATGGTGGTCAATGTAAGGGGGGTGGCCGTCGCAAATGAAGTACCTGATCTTGAGCTCTAGTCTGACCACCGTGGGCTCAAGTGGTTTGTTATAGGTTGTAGGGAGTCAGATAGTGAATATAGAACTCGCCTACAAAGATGGTAGATATGGTTCGATGCAGCGCATCTTCAAGAGCAAGACACATTTGCTTTAATGGAAATCTTGTGAGCAGATGCAGTGGTGAAATCCATGAGAAGGGAGCACAATGTACGCGGCTTACTGCTTGTCTGACCATCTGCAACCTAGTCCGACGTCATGCCATTCAAACAGAGTCAGTCTGAGATCGTACAGATGTAGGTGTAGGTGAAAGGCCTTTTACAGTTTGGGGAAGTCATGCAATCCTCTCGTTGGCAGTAGTTTATCCCTTGTGACAGCGGGTCTCCAGGCGTTGCCGCAACCTCCAAAGGCTCTCAGAGCTTGAGCATGACCCTGCTGCAATTCGAGTTGATTGTAGCGTGTATCTGAGAACCCATGTTCCCGGCGATGGATCTGACGCAGCTTATGCATGCTGTTACTGTGCCAAAGACCTCTTCGAACAACTGAGAACCCGTGACTGAGCAGATCGCCGAGACATCCTTCTGTCAGTCTCCCACATCCCAAATGTCTCCATGTCAGCCACTGTCAATATCCCATCATTTCCCAGGTTGAGCCACAGATCGCGGGGTCCGACAAAAGCAAACATCCGGAACGGCGCCCTCCCGTCACACCGTTGAACCGCAAGGATGAGCCTCTTCACTCACCCTATGGGATGCTGACTCTGCATATACGAAGAGAGAGCCTCTCGGAGATTTCATCGATGTGATGCATGAAAACGAGGGTTGTCGATTTGCCAGAGAAACTAAAACCAGAGATTGTGGTAGTGGGACCTGACTACGGAGGATTAGGGCTGCTGTCCCCCTTGTCCTGGGGATATAAATGTGATGTGCAACATCTGCATGGTTGATTCTCATGCCATTATAGGATATCGGGGTTG
Source organism: Aspergillus aculeatinus CBS 121060 (assembly GCF_003184765.1). Lineage (NCBI taxonomy): Eukaryota > Fungi > Ascomycota > Eurotiomycetes > Eurotiales > Aspergillaceae > Aspergillus > Aspergillus aculeatinus. Next base: position 179,245 of record NW_020291510.1, read on the forward strand.
TTATTACGTTGAAGCGTATGTAGGCTGAGGCATTGCATGCATATTCTGGGGATGCTTTACGTGGTTTGTGTAAGAGATACCTGATGTCGATGCCACTAGCTAGCCTTTGTGGTGTGAGGGATTCGTTTGGCTTGTCATGACATTGGATATAAAAGGCATGACGTTGACCACGATGTCCTCGCGGAATAATCTCACCTCCAAGAGCGTTTCTTCTCATACCATCGCAGTAACCCGAAGAACACCCCTCAAATCCGTTACAAACATGGAGAACCAATCCACAATGACCGAGCAAGCCGACCAATGTATGCTGGCGACGGAGGCAGGCGAAGTGCGCTCATCCACACCGATGGCCGTTGAACCAGAGGACACCGAGGCCGAGGAGTTCCTCCTGGATGATGACACGGAGGCGGCCGAGGTTCGCGCGGGCATGGCTCCCTTCCCTCCCTGAACCAAGACTATGCATGCAACCCTACCCGCAGAACTAGGCTAACTAGGCCGTTGCTTGTGTCTAGGCTTCGTCGTGGCAATCACCGAGGAGAAAACCAAACCCGACGAACCCCGCACAATCGTCGCCACGCAGCTTCCAAACGTCTATTCCTTGCCCGATGATGTGGAGGTGAGCGCGGAGGCGTATCCCAAGATCAACTGGTCGTACGGACCTGTCAAGGTGAGCATTCAGTTGCAACAGTCACGTATCTTGATCTCTGCCGAGGCAAAAGCGCAGGAAACGAGGCGTGGAAAAAAAGAATTCTAACAGCTAGGTGCAGGTTCTCGGGTATGTGAATCCCAAGAAGTTCGCGATCCGGGTCCAAGTGTCCGTCTTCGGGGCCAAGCTGTTGAATCTCACCGGGGATCTGCGACGTGGGATCTGCGCCAAGATCAATATCAAGTTTGCAAAAGGGTCGATCTGTTTCTTCCTTAAGAATGGGAAAGGTGAGCCTCCTATCTGGTGGTTGTGGTGCCACTGTTGAAGCTCCTGGCTGATGGGTTTCTGTGTGCATAGAGGTGTGGGTCAAGTTGGACCTGAAGGCTACAGTCGGTGGGCACTATAAGAAGGAGGCGAAGCTGTTGACTCTTTGATTGGGATTCTGGTGGGTCGGGTTGATGAGTTCTTTCGGTCCGTGGTCTGAAGCTTCTTGTTTGGAGTGGGAAGCCAGGCGTTGCGTAAACTCTAGGGCTTGCGTGTGATGATTATGGATTGCTGTTCGGATGACATAGTTAGCGTTGCGAAATTGATGGAAGAAGACTGAGATATGTCTTGTTTGATTGTGATAGGTTGCTACCAACTTGCACAAACAATCAAGCTTGCTAAGTTTATATAACCATGGTTGGAGGAACAACTATTTACCCTAAATCTTGTTCTTAGAATCTTTCGCATATGCGGGGGTGGGGGTTTGGAGGGCTACAGTGACACGGACGTGGTTTGAGCTGAGGATGCGCCACGAACCCTCGGGGTATCCAGCCGCAGCTGAAAAAGAAGACTTCAAGAGGATGACTGCCAATCAACCTACAAAGAACAGTTCAGCTGAGATGCAAAGGGGTCATCAGCCACTGACACCGAGAACGAAAGACGGTCATTTCTGCCGAGCAGGAAATTTGTAGCGACGGACGGGCAACACGTGAATGTACTGTACATCAATGATAAGCCCAGCCGATTCCCGTACTACTTGACCTCCTGAAGGGGGGAGAAAGTGAATAGCCCTTTTAGAGATCTCTAATGATTAGTTAATCTTCACCATTTAAAGAAAGAGCGAGCAAAATGCACCGCCCCCTCACCCCCTCCCCCAAACCCCAACCCGCGCGGAAGCGCCTCATCATCTGCTGCGACGGCACCTGGCAATCCGCCGTCGACGGCCAGGAGAGCATCCCCTCGAACGTGACCCGGCTCTGCCGCGCCATCGACAGCGTGGGGATCGACCCCGTGGACCACCAGCCCTGGCAGCAGATCGTCTGGTACGACTCCGGGGTGGGCACCAACACCACGGCGGCGGGCCCGCTCCGCAACTTCGTCGAGGGCGCCCTGGGCAAAGGGCTGGAGGGCAACATCGTCGAGTCCTACCACTTCTGCGCCCTGAACTGGAACCCGGGCGACCAGATCCTGTGCTTTGGGTTCTCGCGCGGGGCTTACACGGCGCGCGCCATCGCCGGCCTGATTTCGGATATCGGCATCTGCCCGCCGCATCAGATCGCCAATTTCCCGGCGCTGTGGAAGGTGTATAAGAAGACGCCGGCGGGGGAGCGGTTCTATGGCAGTGATGCGTATTATGAGTTTTTCCGGGGGTGCCGATCCTCCTTTGTCGGAGAAGAGGGGAAGGAGGATAGAGAGGAGGATGAGGGTTCTTGGGAGTCGGCCGCAGAATGGGCATCGACACCGGAATCACGGCAGGTGCAAGTGGTTGGGGTCTTCGATACCGTCGGCAATCTGGGCTTCCCTGAGCTGTTTGGCCATGAGCTTCCCGCGTGGCTGACTTGGACTGATAAGCCTGAATGGCATAATGTCGGTCTTTCGCCTAGTAAGCAATTCCCTCCAGCTATCATTGACTCCGAGTGAGACGATACTGAACTCGAGCCCCAGATATCAAGAACGCATTCCAAGCGCTGGCGCTGGACGAGCATCGACGACTGTTCCGCCCAGCCATGTTCTTCGTCCAGACGCCGAAAACTATCACGGAGAGCCGATCGCGAGAAATCAAGAACCAGGCACGGGACGCCACCCGTCAGTGGCTAAAACTCGTAAGAAGCGGCACCGCCAGCATCGAGGAGCTACACGCAGCCGAGGAACGTCGCAACGTGGCGGCACGCGAGCTTTTGGAGTGGGAGGACAGCCAGAAGGAGCCGTCCCAGCTGACGCAGGTCTGGTTCCCGGGGTTCCACATCCACATCGGGGGCGGATCCAGCCGGACCCTCAAGAACAAGGGCAACATGGAAGAGATGTCCCACATCGTCTTCGCGTGGATGCTGGACCAGATCCAGGGGTACGTCTCCCTCGACCGCGAGCTCCTCCAGCTCGAGGAAAAGACTCGGGAGGATCGTCTGCGGCGGATCAACGAGGCGCTGGAGGCGTACCAGAAGAAAGAGCGTCGCTGGCAGTCCGAACCCTGGGCCCAGTGGCTGTGGCGCACGGGGCGGGGTCTGGTTGCCGCCGTGCAACACCCACTCACCCCGTCGGGCGATGCTCCCCCGGCCTATCGCCAGATCCGTCAGTATGGCTGGGCCACCGGCGATTTACCTGACAGCTTCGACTTCACCTACCGCCTCAACGGGTCGCTGGCGCGCAGGCCGCGTCGCTATGTTCGGAATGCGCGCACGAATGAGATTCTCGGGCATACTTGCGAGTATATCCATCCAACGGTGGGGTTTCGGCTGAAGCACGTGCCGGGGTATCGTCCGGCTGGCCTGCATGAGGGCCAGTATGCTCGTCAGCTGAGGGCTGACGGCCAGGGCTACGAGTATCACTTTAGATACCCGGGTGAAAAGGATGAGGAGGTCTTGCCCGAGTGGGAGATGGCAAGAGATGAGCTCTCCTGGGAGCGGTGGGTTGTAAAGGGAAAGGAGGCGTTGGCGTATGTGGACAGCCTACTCCACTGACTTTGGTCAACCAGGTCCGAACGAGTGGATGGATCCACTGGTGCGAGTGATCACATCTCCTTTGGCTTCTGTGTTGAGCGGCTTGCTCTTATAGGTGTCTATTCGGGTGTTCAACATGAGTATATATCAACGTTCTGAGTACCCTGGCAAGATCTCAAAAGGGAGAAAAATCATTATAAATGGTATTAGCCCCAACCTCACCAAATACCGCTCTCATTCGCCCCACAGAAATTGCTATAATCGCAACCGCCACATATAAGTCTGGTCCCCCTCTCCTCCCCACCCCTTAATCCGACTCGTGTTTTGTTGGAATATAGCACTGATCCGTAGATAACGGGTATATAAATTAAAATTCTGTACAAACAAGCACATACGACCACAGGGTGTGGAAAATAGGGCTTCCCGTCCGCTCAGCCGTACTCAAGCCACACGCCGGGAGGTTAGTAGTTTTTTTTTTTGGGTGACTACCAGCGAATCTCTTCTGTTGTATGTTTTTGATTTTCTTTCTTTTTCTACTTTCCATTTGTAACACCCTTTGCTCATGGTTCAAGCTGCCCCGTTGCTTGATCTTCAATGAATGTTGGTCACAGAGCAACGCTAAGAGTGTCTTGAATATAAGAGCAGTATTGGATAAGCATCTAGCTATACATGGCGTCCTTCTACTTAATTCGCTCGCGTGGCTTTGTGTCAGAAAGCTTTACTAATTTAATCCGCCTTTGCTTACAACTCAATGTCGAGAATATCTTCCCCAACCCCGCAATGCTACTATCACTTTCTTCACGGGGCTTTATAACACCGACCTGTTTGGCGGAGACAATCCCTGTCGCCGGGCATAAGACCTCTCCCCCCTCAGATAAAACAGGATGCAAGGGTATCAGGTACCAAGTGCGCGGCAGCAGAATATCTGCTTTGATTGAGGTCGAGATTCGAGTTGACAAAGCTGGGATCTGCGGTGGGTGGATTAGTGGTGGGGTCGATGGTTGCCGGCTCCGCAGCCGTCAAGTCTAACTGGAAGGGCCAGGCACGAAGATGCTGTGTTATCGAGGTTCCACCTAACGTGGGATCCGGAAGTGGACCGGTGAGATCCATCTCAGTCGAGGGTGATACACTGCCCAGTCATTAGGTTCTTACAATTAACTAGACTGCGGTTTCTGGGAATCTCTTCTGGGATAAGGGGGGATTAGAAAGGGTCCACGTACTCAAGCCAGGGGAACTCATTGATTAGTGAAAGGTCGAGCGGATCCTCTCTGGTCGACGAACAGAAAACACCCTTGGCGATCCGCAAGATCTCGGTGCTGAGGATCTTTCCGGTCCGGGGGCCCAGATGATTCATATTATCCAGGCATTGCACCGCCTGCTCGACCACCGCGAAGGTTTCTTTCGCATACGCGATCGCGGTGGCCGGATCGAGCACCTGATACAGCAGTGTGATGCAGGCGGCCACCAGATAGCTGGCGAGGGATCCGTCGGAGCGGGCGTCGGGCTGCCGCGTCCCCAGGCTCTCCTGGGCGAAGCGGATGATGTTACGGGCCGAACTGATCGAGATGTCGATCGACTCCTGCAACTGGATGACCCCGCGCGCATGCTGCTGGGCCTCGCGGTTCGAGTCGAAGAAGGTGGTGAACACCACCACCGGCCGGTGGATGAGCATGCGCAGCGTATGGTAGAGCAGACCCAGGTGCAGGCGTTGGATCTCCTGCCACCCGTCGCCGACGGAGGAGTCTTCGTCCAGGAAGTTCAGGTAGTCGGGTAACTGCTCCGCGATGGCGAGGAGGCGCGCGTCGAGCTCTTGCATGTTGCTCTCCACCAGGTACTGTTCCGCTGCGGACAGCGTGCCCAGCGGGTAGATGCGGGTCAAAATCCCATCGGCCAGTTTGCCGATATCCGCGAGAACCCGCACGAAGGCGCTCCGATCGATGGCGAGCTGTGGCGAGAGGTCACCCACCGCCGGCGGCGGCGGCTGGTCCTGCGGGTAGGGCGCGTCGATCTGCTCATCCCGTAAGCACGAGGGGCGGCCCACCAGCAGCGCCGTCACGCGTTCGAAGGCAAAGGTCAGCCAGATGGTCATCTTGAGGTGATGCATGTTCGAGCCGTACCCGTTGACCACGGGAGCTCGATTGATCCCGAGCGCTAGGGCGGCGCGGACGGCGTAGCCAAGGTGAAGGTAGGTTTCATTGGGCCGCATCACCTGTTGGGCGTAAAGAGCCTTTTGTTCGTTTTTTTGGTTTTTTCGGTTAATGATGATCATGTGAGTGAAATGATGCTCCTGCGAGCATCGTCAAGGCAAGGTAAGATCAATGAAAACGTACCTTCAGCAATAGAGTATGGACTAACTGCAAGGTGGGCTCGGTCATGACGGACAGGGGTATATCGACACTCTGAGCAAAGTATTCTGCCCAGCTGTTGCTCAAAGCCAAGGCTTCCGACCCCGATGGCGGTGCAACCAGCGCTCCGATCGCGAGAACCATATGCAGGATCTCTCGGGCTCTGACGGGATTGTTCTTGGAAGCGGGAGGCTTCCAGGACTGCGCCCACTGGGCCATCACGTCTGCGTAGACCAGGATTGGCATTTGCGGATGGACGAGCTTGAAGTAGCTTCGGATGAATAGCTCGCCTAGATTTCGGGGAAGAAAGGATTCCACGCGAGGTTGAGGCACATGATGCGGAGGCGAGGAGAAGATGAAAGTCTCCAGTCCCCAGGCGCGCAGCCCCGTGGGGACGGAACCGGCCGAGTCGAATTGATTCGCCTCGAACCCCGGATGTAAACGGTCGTATACTCGTTGTAGGAAGGCATACTGGGACGAAGGGCCTGCCTTTCTTTAACATCCACTGCGTAAAAGAGGATAAGAGGAGCAAGAGGGAGAGCCCTTGCGATGGGCAGACATACCGTAGAATTGAAATGCCCCGGTCTCCGAGTTCGATACCCCAATCCCGGTTTGAATGCCTACCCGCCAGTAGCCGGACGGGGATGTCACTCCCTGTGACAGTGATTCAGGGACTGGGGTCGTGGAGGGATTGTCGATAGCCGGGGACTGCCGGGTGGGAGACTGTACTGGAGGACGACGAGCTTGGATTTTGGGGCGGCGTGGCCGGTTGCGTGACTTGCCAGGTCGATAGGAGCAGTTCGACTCCTGTTCTCTACAACGCGCGCATGGTTCATGGCCATCGCATCGAACCTTGCGCAGGCGACAGCGCTCACATGCGCGAGACACACGGCTTATTCCTGAGAGAGGATGGCCTAGATCCTGGAGTCCCTGACCGGCTGGGGTGTTCTGAGTGGAAAGAGAATTGCGGCTCGGGCCCATAGCTGCTTCGCCCACGCCTCTCCTACTTAGGACTGGCGGTACTTCTCCCGAACTACACCTTTGGTACTTGGATTTCCTAATCACTGAGTGTAGCACCCAGAGCAGTCAAGCAGGCGTATCATAAAGCTGGAGATCGTTTAATCATACGAGGATGTTTAGTTGAGGTTCACAACTGGAAATTCTCAGCGACTCACTTGATTAAGTTAACTAATACCAAATTGTCACGTGAGCATTAGTCAGGCATCTACCTGTATTTAGGAGGACCTGTATAGTTCTAATAATAGAATTAATCTTTTTTTTATACTTCTCTTACAGATTAGTAGTATTATTTCTAATAAATATATAAAGTCTATTTATATAAGATTTAAATTCTTTAAGTCTTTATAAATAAGTTTATATATTCTTAGTTTTTTTTTTAATTCTAATTAAAAATCTATCCAACCGATTCTATTCTGTTTATACTTTTATAATATTTATTATAGTTGTATTTATTTTTTTATCTTAAAATCTACTTAGTTCTAAAAAATCTAATAATATTCTAAAATATTATAAAAATAGTTATAATCTATACAATAAAAATCTAATAATATTCTAAAATATTATAAAAATAGTTATAATCTATACAATAAAAATCTAAAATATTATATTAAAATTTTTATAAAATTTCTGTAGATTTTATAGCCTGAAGAAATAAATAGCTGACAGATATTTATTAAATAAAAAGATTAATATTATTTATAAATAAATTTTTAATTATATAAAAATATCTATTTTTACTACTTGACAGACTCTGGTAACAGACTTAGACTTAGATTAAACTAATATTTTTTTAGTATAAAAAATTATATATAAAATATAAATAAAAAAATAAAAGTTTTAAGAATATATTTCTATTTATATATTTAAATAATAATTCTAATAAGTATATTATTATAAAGTGATTCTAATATAAACTAATTAGAAGTTAAAAATAAATATAGAACTTTTAGTATTTTTTCTAGTTTAAGCTAAATAATTTTTATATTAAAAATAATAATAAATATTTAAAATCTTCTTTTTCTAATTAAAAACTTTAATATAGTAGAAGAATTGTTTTTAGTATCAGCAAGCCGGTAGTATCTAAAAATATCTAATTAATTAGATTTAGAATAATACTATACTAAAAATTAATATAAAAAAAATATAGTTTTAATAATATAATTTATCTTAGTATTATAAATACCCGAGTATTTTAATATATTCTAATTTATTATAATTAAAAAGAATTATAAATCAGCTTAAAAAATTTTAAACTATATAAATAAAAACATATAGAAAAGATATTATAGGAAAACTATTAAAATATTTAATTTAAAGAATTTTAAATTAAAAAAGAATCTATAAATATTTAAAAAAATAGATTAGAAGATTTCAAAAAAGTCTTATAAATTTTAGAAAACAGAAGATTTTATAATATAATCTAGCAGAGAATTCTATTAATAGTTCCAGGTAATATAATATAGAATAATCTAAAAAAAATAAATTAGAATAATAGAAAAACTAGCTAAAAATATAATAATAAATAATATAATAAAACTAAGACCGCAGTAGCAGTTTTAGAAAATAATTTAAATAATCTATTATTATTTTTATTTTTATTAAATAAATCTAAAAATAAATTAGTACTGAAGTAATATCGGAATAATTTTTAATAATTAAGATTATAAAAATTATTTACTCTATTTCTAATCTATTTTTATATTATTTTATAAAAGAAAAATAAATTTAAGCTTAAAACTTTAGATATTATATAGTTTAATTTTAAAGAAACTTTAATAATATTATTTATTGAGTATATTAAACAAATAATATATTTATATAAAAAAAAGCCAGTACTTAGAGTTTTATTATTATATTTTTAAAAAATAATATAAACTTGGTATATATAATTTATAGATTTAGTTATAGATATTATATAGTTTTTAGTCTCGGAATAGATTTTCCGGCTGGAATAGTAATTTAAGTAAAATTTCTTAAAAATCAGAAAAGAAATAGACTATTTAAAATTTAAATATTTATATAAAAATAAATTTTTTTTATATAAATTTCTAGAATAGAAAGTCCTACTTCTAAATAAAATAGAAATTATAAATAAGAATAAAGTTATATAAAAAATGTAATAAAATCTAGATCTGGTTTTAATAAATATTATAAAAAATAAATATTTAAGTTTAAGTAAATTTATTAAATATTTATTTAAATAAAAAATACCTATCTAAATACTTTAGAAGTAGTAGAAATAAACAGCTTAGTCTATTTTTTAAAAGAAAAAAAATTATAAATAAAAAAAAATCTAAGAAAAAGTCTAAAGAATTATTAATTTTTTAAATATCTTAGACTAAGAAAAGATATTTATTAGTTTAAATAAAAAATTATTATTATTATAATAGTAAATATTTTAACTTTAATTATATATTTTAAAAACTAATAGTTCGGGTATATTTAGTAGATTATTATAAGTAGTCTAATAAATCTTTATTAAAATTAGATAAAAATTTTTTAAAATAGTTTAAAGTTTATAAAAAAAATAATTCTAATTTAAATTTATTAAAAAACTAAATATAATAATTATTAGTAGTAGTAGTTAAGCCGTCTAAAAAACCGCGGAAAATCCTATTATAAAAAAACCTATTAAAATTATTTAAATATTTTATATTTCTAATATTAACTAAGTAGATATAATATTAAATTATAAATATAAATAATATATATATATTATAGTAATAATTCTTATACTAGTAGAATATAATCTTAAAATATATATAAATACTAGATTTTTATTATTTATAATATTAAAAGTAGTACTAGTATAATATTAGTTTATAATTAAAAGTATTTCTATTAAAATAAGAATAATTAGAAATATTACTAAAAAACTTAAAAATTTAGTATATATCAATTTTTTAATTAATTTTAGTATAATAAGAATATAAATAATACTATTTATATAAAAAGTCTAAATAATTAAGAATTTATTATATAATCTTCTTCTAAAACTAGATTTTATTAAAAAAAATCAGATAGTACTTAATTTTAAGTAAGATAAGCTTAGAATTAATTTTTATACTATTTTAATAATATTTATAGTAAAAACTTATAAAAAAATAATAATTTATATAATTATTATATATTTAATAGAAGTTCCGCCAGAATATTATATAATAATTTTTATAAAAACTAAAAAAATTATTAAATCTAAAAAGTAGATTTTTATTAAAGCTAATTATAAATTTATATTTTAAAATAGAAGTTTTTTTATTTATACTATAATTTTTAGTATCTATAAGATATCTAAGTATTTTCTATTTAAATTTTAAAAAAAATTTATAATAATTCATCTAAACAAGATACTAGATATAATAATAAAAATATAAAAATAAAAAATAAAAATATTCTTTATAATATCTTTTATATAAAAAAAAGAAATCTAAAGAATAAAGTAGAAAATATTTTTATATTTTTTTAAGCAGGATTTAATAAGAATAATATTTAAATTAAAAATACTAATATTTTCTTAGATTTTAGAAATTAACTTATAAATAAAATATAATAATTATTTTATTATTATCGGAAATTTTTTACGAAGAATCTGGGTATATTTAATAATAAGATCTATATATTAGTTTTTTTTAAAAATAAAAAGAATCTATAGAGTCTTTTTTTAGTTTCTTATTTAATATTATAAAAAAATAGAATTAAAGTAAATAGGATTCTAGATCTATTTTATAAATAAAAATAAATTAAAAAAATATTTTTAGAATAAGTATATCTGATTGCAGTACCAGAATTTATTATCTAAAGAAATATTAAATTAAGATTTATAGCTGATTATTAAAAAATTAATAAAAAGTTTTTATTAAATATATATTCTTTTTCTAAATAGAATAATATTTTGGATATAATTAGAAATATAATAGTTTTTTTTATAATAAATATTTAAAAAAGATTTTTTTAGCAGCTGCTATTAAAAAAAAACTATTAAAAAACTATTTTTATAACAGCTTACTATAGTTTTAAGTATTTTATAATTTCTACAATAAAATTAATAATAATAATATTATTTTTTTAATAACAAATAAAAATATTATTTAGATTATATTTATAATTAATAATAATAATTTATATAAATAATATTATTATATATTTTAACTCTCTAAACTAATATTTTAAAGATTTAAAGAAAGTTTTAAAAATACTAGTAAAATTAGAATTTATTTTATATATTTTAAAATATTATTTTAATTATATTTTAATTAAAATATTAGAATATAAAGTCTTATATTTAGGTTTATTTATAATAAAATCTAAGATCAAAGCTATAAAAAATCTTATATATTTAGAAACTACAGCCGAATTTAAAACAAATCTTAATCTATTTAGATATTATTAAATATTTTATTAAGAATATTTTTATATTATAAAACTATTAGAAACGCTGAAAATATTTATATTAAAAATAATACTAAAAAAAAGTATAAAAAATATAATTTTATAATAAAAGCTAAGCTGAAGCTGGATAATAAATATTAAAAAATATAAGATATAATTAAAAAAGTATTAGTAGATATGTTAATAAAAATATACTCAGATTATTTAAAACTTTTTCTATTATATATAAATAGATTAAAATAATTCAGATTTAGTATAGCTCTTTATTAAATTAATAATAAAAATAAGAAAAAACTAGTATTTTTTCTATTAAAAAAGCTTTTATAAATAAGAAGAAACTATTAGTTTATAGAACTAGAAATTATAATATTAGTCTAAAAAATCTTAAAACTTATATATTATTTTAATAAAAACTAATTTATAGTTTTTATAAATTATATAATAATATAAAAGCTTTTTTAGTCTATCTACCCGCAGTAAAAAAATTAAAAATTAACAAAATAGGCTTTATTTCTAGTTATATTTAATAATTATATAAAAATAATTTATTATTTTAAAAGAGTTTATTAAAATATAAATATATTATTAAGATTATAAAAAATAATAATTTTATAATAAAATAATAAAAATTTAGTTATACTTTTTATTAATATAGTAGTAATAGACCCGGAACTTAGAAAAATAAATTATTTAAATATTATTTAAAAATAAATATTTAGAATAGATTTATAAGAACTTACTATAAATATAATTAATATTAAATAATTTAAAAAAAGAGATTTTTTTAAAAAACTAGTAGACTAATATTTTATATTAAAAAAAATAAATAATATTTATATATTTCTACAGCTGCTTAAAAATTAGTACTAACAATTATATACAACTTTAAAAAGTACTAAAAAATTACTAAAATATATAATAAATTATAAAAAAATATCTATTTTTTTTCAAAATTTATTATAAAAGTATATATTCTAGTATATTTAATATATAACTATAATAAAATAGATATAAGTATATTTTTTAAATAATTATAATTAATTATAATTTTAGTTTATCTATTTTTAGTTATTTTAATAAATTTTATAGTTAATCTGTCTATAGCTAAGAATAAGATAGATATACTATTAATAATAATTAATAAGTTTTTAAAAATAATTAGATTAATTTTAAAAAAAGTTATAAATATAGTAGTAGATTAGACTTAAAAATATTTTATAATAATTTTTTTTTATTAAAATTTTTTATAGATTATTATTATAGATAAAAATCTAAAATTTATTTTTAACTTTTAGAATTATATTTTTAAGAAAGCTAGAGTCCGCCTAGAAATAATTATAATCTATTATTTAATAACTAATAAATAAATAGAATAATATAATATAATAATAGAAATTATATTATATTATTTTTTATACTAGTATATAAATAAAGAAATTTAGCCGGAGTTATTAACAGATATTAAAAAATATTTATAATTAAGTCTATTAGTAATAATAAAATATATTTTATTTAAACTTTTATTTAAATATTATTTTAAAATAGAATTTTCTAATATTATTTTAGCAGAGCTACTATCAGTAAAAAAATTTATTTAAAAATATTTATAATTAAAATAAAAAATAGTAGATATAATATATTTTATATAAACTTAAATAATTTATTACTTTAATAAAAAATATAAACTAATCTAACTAAAAAATTATATATATATCTAACTAATACAGAAACCCGGTGATATTAGATATTTAATTTTAAAAAATATAATATTATTATTTAGAAAACTAGATTTATTTTTTATTATTTATAAAATAAAAAAGCTTACTTATAAATTAAAACTTTTAAAAAAAATTAGAAATTTATCTAATAATATTAGTTATTTATTTTTAATAAGTTACAAAGAATTTATAAAATTATCTAATAATAAGCCTATAGTATAGACTAGTAGACTAATTCTATAAACTTTTTTTTAAATTAATATATATTATTAATAAAAAGTTGCTAGCTATTAATTAAAATAATAAAAAATATATATAATATTTTCTAATATATTAAAAAAACTGGTAGAAATCTTTATAAATTCTAATATTAATAATTATTTTCTTTTATTCTTAAATAATTATAAAATTTAAAGATAAGATTTAATATAAAAAGAATATTAAGCTTCAGATCTTATAAAGCTAAAATAATAAAAAAAAATCTAAAAAAATTTAATAAAAATAAAAAAATTAAATAAAAAAATATAGAAGAGTTTTAATAAATTAAGTAGTTAAAATATTAAACACTAGCTGCCAATAATACTGTTAGATTTTAGAATTGGAAAATTAGTATAGAAAACAGCTAAAATAATTATATAATAAAATATTCTAAAATATAACGCAGCTAGAATCTTTTTTAAAAAACAGTATAATTAAATATATTATAAAATCTATTTATTTATTTTTTTACTTATCTATTTATTTATTTTTTTTATATACTTTTATAAACTTATCTTTTTTTATATATTTTTATAAACTTATTTTATTTTATATACTTCTATAAATTTATTTTTTTTATATATTCTTATAAACTTATCTTCTTCTATATAATTCTATAAACTTAACGTTTTTTATTTATTTATTTTTATTTATCTACTTAGTTATATTTTTATTTATTTTATATTATTAGTATTCTACACTGAGCTTCTAGTTAAAATAAAAATAAAATAATAATTTTATTTATATTTCATTATAAAAAAAGATAATTATTTATTTTCTAAAATAGTACAACTTTTAATAGTTTCTAAAAAGCTTAGACTATTATCTTCTTTAATTTAGTTGCTAGATAATTTTATATTAATATTAAGCAGAAGAAAACTAAATAAGATTAAGAAATTTCTAGTATAATTAGAAAAAAAAATAATATTAAATTATATAATATTTTAGATTATTTAATAATAACTTGAAAGAGAAAAGTAACTTCTGATCTCTCATGGTGAGGGGTAGAGTAAGGAACCAAGATACTGCCTCAAATATAGCGTGCGTTGTTATGGGGACTCGGGATCGGAATTATGCTCAACGGCTCAGGCCTTGCCCCGACTAACACGTAATTCCGACATGGCCTCTGATTTGCCAATCCTCCGAGCAACATTTGGACCGAGGGCACCAAAGAAGCAAAACAGAAAAAATCAAAGGAGAAACAACTCGAGATTTGGCGAAGATGTCATAACGGTGTCATGCGTGGAAATGCACAATGAGGAGGTATCCAAATATGATCACAGATTGGTACTGCGCCCGAGAGCGTTGCATAAATAGAATCTCAGAGCCGCCTCCTTCATGTCCACTTAATCACCGAGCATATCTACCCGAAAATTACGACGAGGATGACGATGCAGCCACAATCCACAAGAATGAAAGCAGCCAGGCTAGTCAGGGTAAAGTCATTCCGACGGTGTAGACCGCGAAAGTCCAGAGGGAGTTAGATGCAGAGGCAGAAAAAGAAGGACTGACAAAAAGGATTAGTATAAAACCCCCTACGACATTCAGGAGGTCGACCTCCCGACGCTGCAAGAAAATGACCTCCTCGTCCAAGTCGGGGCGGCAGGATACTGTCATACCGACTATCAAGTCTACGTAGGGGTTTACGGCTCGCAGTGTCCATTGACGCCCTCTCACGAGCCGGTGGGCACGGTGGTTCAAGTCGGCTCGGCTGTCCAGCACTTCAAGCGCGGGGATCGGGTTGGGGTCTTGCTGTTCCGCCATGCCTGTGGCTCTTGTCTCGCCTGCCGCACCACCCTAGCGGAACAGGGTCGCGTCGACCCCCGGTTCTGTGAGACGATCTCCATGGCAGGCATCAAGGACGATGGCGCCATGGCCGAGTACATCGTGGCCGATGCCGAGAACACAGTCAAACTCCCTGATTCGGTGGCCTTCGAGCAAGGGGCACCTCTGATGTGCGCCGGGGTGAGTGGCCTGCAGTCTCAGACCCTATTCTTATTTCTCTGCTTTCTCTCTTTTGCCCTCCGCTCTCATCCTCTGCTTTGAAATTGGTTGTCTTACTAGAATTTGGCTTGTCGAAAAGACTGACATTATTTATGACGGCAGACAACCGTTTGGGGCGGCATCGAGAAGGCTCAGCTACGGCCGAATTCCAGGGTCGGAGTGATTGGGATCGGAGGGCTGGGCTCCCTCGCGGTCCAGTTCCTCAAGGCTCTTGGCCATCAGGTAGTCGCCGTTGACAACCGACAAGAGGGGCTAGATTTGGCGACCGAGCCGAGCCAGAAGGCCGATCTGGTCGTGGATTCCCGGTCCGACACGGCGGTCGACGAGATTGTGCACTGGGCAGGTCACGGCGGCCTTGCCGCGGTCATTGTGTGTACCGATAACGTTTCGGTCAACGGGTGGAGCTTGAAGCTCCTAGCGGCGCACGGCAAATGTATTGTTCTTGGTCTGCCTGTGGATCCGCTGCAGTTCAATGCATTCGACCTCGTCTTCAAGGAGATCGCCATCATCGGCAGTCTGGTCGCGACCATCGAGCAGGCGCGCGATATGATGGTCGTGGTGGATCGATTCCACATCAGATCCCATGTGCGCACGCTGCGCCTGGAGGACGCTCCAAACCTGCCATCCTTGTACATGGATCCTCATCTTAAGGGTCGCCTGGTGGTCAAGTTCTGAGAATGGTGGACGTGAAGACACCGTGATGGCCCTCCTCGAAGGGGAGGGTTTGACCACATCATGTATTTACTGAACATGAGACCGATCTCGGAGGTTCTAATAGAGACTAGTGCAGGGTTTATATATCGACTCTAGTAGAGACGTGAATTCCAGCTGTACTTGGGTTCACATGAACAAGACATCGGACCCGCAAGCTTACAGGCTGGTTGGCCATAATGCATGTCGTATTTTCCCATCGCATCAGGGTATCACAATGCCTGTGCTGGGGAATTTGTACGGATTTTAAGCCCTTGTTAACAGTAAAATACTTGGGCTCATATGAAGGCAGATGATGCCTGTTTGGAACCTACGAAGGACTTGGATAGTCTTCCTAGATAAATACTCGTAATGTGCCGGCGGTCTAGGCGGTATGACCGACCGGCGTCTTGGACGTGGTTCCGAACCGCGAGGGATCTGACTGAGTGATGGTATACGATCTAGATGTGAGAATAATTACAATCGCTAGCCACATACAGTTTATTGGAGAGATAGGGATAAGGGAACGTTCAGTTTCAAGCTGAGGTTCGCAGGACCAAAGAACCCGTTAAATTCGAACTTAGAAAAAAGCAGTCGTGGACTAGAATTCTACTAGTGATGACGCCTCTGGGAGGTGTCAAGAAGGTGGTTGATTCTCCTACGTGAGGCTATCTCCGGAGAAACTAGCTAAGGCAGCCGGGTGGGCGGTCGGTGAGCTGGCACCTCAGGCACCAAGGCCCAGGGCCACCGTCAACTAGAGTTCTGCACTGTGTCAAGAATCGCGACTCTCATTTCTGCTGAGCAGATTCGACAGGCGACTCCCAGCTTGGGCGCCGGGAGGTGAAAACCTCCGAGTCAGGTTGCGAGATAGCGTCGAACAAAGATGCCTTGAGAAGAATCTTGCCCGGGAATTGAGGGCTACAGCTTGCAATCGCGCTACAGGAGGGGTGTTTTAATTTAGTCATGTTGAGCATGAAGGATGAGTCGACTGGAAGCTTACCTGCCGCAACGACCGCAGAACTGACGCTATAGAAAGCCAGGCGATGTTAGCGCTCGTCCTTCGACAAGCCCTCTGGGCAGGCCTGCTAGCGCTTAGAACACAGGGCACGATACCAACACAGTGTTTCCACTCTCCGTCTGGGAGTCTTCAAAATCCGTCAACGTGGAGGTGGCGAGGAACTTGACGTCGGCCTCATCAAGTACATAGTTAATCGATGACCCTAAGGCGTGTTAGCACACGAACGGAGCCGGTCAGCATTGCAGTGGCTCATTCGCATACCGCCACCGGTGCGACCACAATTGCGACTGCCAGCAATCGGTTAGCTGCAACTCATTTCATCCCGAGCGCATGAAATTCATAAATCGTATCTTACCAGAAACAACGAAGTGATCTAGGGGGCTGCTCATTCAAAGTAACCTTGACACCACCGCAGAGACAATGACCGGTGTAAGTGGCCATGTGTGATTCATAAAAGTATGTGCCTTGATTTAGATCCATACTCTCGGCAGTTTGGGGTTCAGGAGTTGCCTGTATGCATCGGGCTGACTTTTAGGACAAAGTAAGAATAAACTATAGCCAACCTGAAGGGGGAAAGTAGCTGGAGTGGCTAATGATCCAGTCGTCATGACGCAAGGCCGCGGACCGACACCAAAGTTCCCTAATTCCGTCCCGCCTCGGTCCGCTTCAATCTGATTCTTGCTTTCTGTGATAACACCCGCCCCCGGGCCGATTGGTAATTCTTTCGGTTCGGCGTCTTAGCAACGCAAGAGAGTGATGCTCAGCATTAGTCCCAGAACAGGGATAGATCGGAAGGGCACCTTCTTTCAAGTCTTCTTTTGGAGACAACTTCCCCCGACTACACCTCTATGCAAAGCCAACCTCGGAGTAAGCAAACAAACTCGGAGGATGTGCTCGCCTCAATATTCCGAACTGAATGCGATCGATGCCGTCCGTAGTGATGAGGATGGTTACAATAAATGAGATCGGGTGTGCGACAAATGTTAGATAAATAAATCAAAGCCCTCTTAGGAGAATCAGTAGCCAAGGACCCTATTCGTCCTCTTCACAGCTTGGGTAGTAGATCCGTACCCTAACCTAGCCGCATCAAGTACCCGAGGTAGGACACTTTCCTGATGAATGTCGAATTCCCTGCATTGCTAAGCATAACCTTAGGCCATCAGCTTACTCTCAGGATGGAGGAAGATGCGAGCGCGGCAATTCCCATCTATCGATGGGAGGGACGTGGACTTGGGGTCTGCTTTGAGAATGTCACAGTGGTCGGAGCTGCTCAGGGCAACCGACGTGTAAACGACTTCGGTTCCATTCTCCTGAAAGTAGCAATGGTGCCTATCACACTGGTAAAAGGCATTCTGCTCAGTGAAGAGACGAGGGAAAGGAGGATCCTCCAAGATCTGACGGGAGCGCTGTTCCCCGGGGAAACTCTGCTTGTCCTTGGTAATCCGGGAGCTGGTTGTTCGACAGCACTCAAAGTGCACGCCAGCCATCGCGCGGGCTATCAGCGGATTGACGGGTCCGTCCGATACGCTGGTCTTTCACCAGAAGATTTTCAGGGAGAATTTCGATTCGAAGTCGTCTATAATGACGAAGAGGATATTCACTTCCCATCACTGTCGGTCCAAGATACCATGGAATTTGCCCTTAGGCTGCGATGGCCAGCTGGAGACCCCCAACAGCCTCACGAAAGACAATTCACTCGCACGATGACCGAGAGACTTTTGGCCAAGCTCGGAATGAGCCACACCAGGGATACAATCGTCGATGATGCTTTTATCCGAGGCGTCTCTGGCGGGGAACGCAAGAGAGTCTCCCTAGCAGAGGTTTTGGCGGTGAATCCCTCTGTTGCTTCCTGGGACAATCCCATTCGGGGACTGGATAGCTCATCAGCCCAAGATTTCCTATTCACATTAAAGGAGATGTCCAAATCCACTGGTATGACAAATATTGTGAGTCTGTACCAGGCATCAGAGATGATGTATCAGACCTGCTTCAGCAAAGTCCTTCTCTTGTATGAAGGCCGAGCGATCTATTTTGGACCCGCGTCTCAGGCGCGCAAGTACTTCCATGACATGGGTTTCTTACCCCTGCATCGTCAATCGACCCCCGAATTCTTACTTGGCGTCACCTCTCCAAATGAAAGGCGCATTGACCCTCGATGCTCAAACTCCTTGAGCGCGGACCCAGACTCTCTGGCGAAAACCTACCGCAGCAGCGAGATCTATCGTCATGTTGTCGACGAGATCGCGCACTACAAAGCCCATGTCTGCACCTCTGGTGTCATCGAGGCCTTCCACGCCGCTGTCGAGAGTACTGTGTCCAAGCATCGCTGGCTGAAAGCCAGTGGGCCTTCCACGATGCTGAAGCAGGTCCTGGTAGCAAGCCAGCGCCACTTTCGACTACTATGGAGCGACAAAGCAACTGTCTACACAGTCACCGCCCTGACAATTGTCAATGCTCTGATCTGTGGCTCAGCCTTTTACCACGCTCCACGGACTTCAACAGGGTCTTTTATGCGATCCTGTGCCCTCTATTTTCCTTTGGTGTACTTTTTTCTGAACTCACTCACAGAGGTCAGCAAGACTGTTCATGCACGAAGTATCCTTCTAAAACAATTCAGACTCGGGTTTATCCATCCAGCATCGTTTGCAATCACGCAGGCACTGTGTGATATACCGCTGGCATTTATTCTGACACTTATATTCTCCTGTTGCTACTACTTCCTGGTGGGATTCAACGAGACTGCGAGTCAGTTCTGGATCTTTGTGCTTATCACCTTTGCGCATTATGGCTCAGTCTCGGCAATGTTTCGCATGCTTGGCGCCTGGTCACCCGATATGAGCATTGCACTTCTTGCGATGGGGGCTGCAATCCCCGTCGTCACTCTGTATGCTGGCTATGCCCCGCCGCTACCCACGCAGCATCGCTGGGGCTCGTGGTTACGTCGGGTGGCTCCAACGCCATACGCCCTGGAAGCCTTGCTGAGTAATGAGTTCTATAATATTCAGCTGCACTGCACTGAAAGCGAGCTCGTACCGTCGGGGCCTGGATATGAGAATTTGGCGTATCAAGGCTGCCCATTACCCGACGCAAAGCCTGGCACCACGGTTTCCTCGGGCAGTGTTTACCTGCACACCTACTACGAGTACTCCCGTGAGCACCTGTGGCGTAATTTTGGTATCATTATTGCCTTCTGGTTTATCTATGTTGTCCTCACGGCAGTCGGTCTCACCCTTTTGACCCGGGAAACCAACCAGGCCTCCGGCCTGGTGTTCAAGCGCGGGTGCGCTTCCTCGTCCGCCCCGACCTGTACCATCACCACCACCAGCACCACCACTACCCCAGCTACCTCAAAGGAAAGCGAAGAACCCAGAAGCCTAGACGTAAAGTGCTCCCGCGGGAGCGACAAGGCAGCGGGCGTTGTACCTCCAACCGACGAGGATCATCAGCCTCCGTTCTCAGAACCCAAAGGAAGCGGAGAAGAGGAATGCGACGTCCGATCCCTTCTCACGTTCGAGAACCTCTCCTACACGGTCACGGTCAACAACAAGCCCAAGCGATTGCTGAACAACATTTCGGGCTACGTTCGGGCTGGCCAGCTCACAGCGCTCATGGGCGCCTCCGGGGCTGGAAAGACGACGTTACTGGATATACTGTCCCAGCGCAAGGTCGAGGGCCAGGTGGACGGGACTATGCTTATGGATGGGCGACCGATTGACGGGATGTTCGCGCGGTCCTGCGGATTCTGCATGCAGCAGGATATCCACGAGCCGCTGACGACGGTCCGTGAGGCACTGCAGTTTTCCGCCTCCCTGCGCCAACCGGCCGAGGTGCCCGCTGCGGACCAAATGTAATACGTCGAGTACATTATCGACCTCTTGCAGTTGGGGCCTATTGCCGATGCAATCGTGGGGGAGGCCGGGGATGGTAAACTCGGGGTGGAAGAGAGAAAACGTCTGACTATTGGGGTGGAGCTCGCGGCTCGACCGTTAGGTCTGCTGTTCTTGGACGAGGTGAGTGGCTGGAAAATTTTCTGGGTTTTCTTTGCGTGTGTGACTTATGGAATCTGTGGGAATGCATTCTGTCTCGTGCATTTCTTTTCCTAGAAGGTTGGGGAGGGGAGGAAGAAAAAATAGCTCCAAGCTAACCAAGATACGATCGTTTGCCCCAGCCCACATCGGGTCTAGATAGCCAGGCCGCCTATTCGGTGATTTCATTTCTGCGGTGCATCGCGGCCGAAGGCATTCCCATTATCTGCACCATCCATCAATCTTTTGGGGTTATTTTCGACATGTTCGACCATATTCTGCTTTTAGCACCCGGGGGTAATACAGTCTATTTTGGCGAGACCGGTCCCAACTTACAGATTTTGGCCCAGTATTTCGCCCAGTACGGGCTGACTATGGCTGCGGACGAGAATCCCGCCGAGTTTGTTGTTAAAACTATAACGGACAAAAGCCCCCGGGGTCGAGACTGGGCGCAGATATGGGCACAATCCGAAGCCGCGGGGTAATTAATATCTAAAATCGCAGCGCTGCAGAAGTTGGCCGTCAATCTGTCAGCATCCGACATCACCACCAGTACCACGACGACAGCTATCTTCAAGCGATTCTTCGCGCAGCCTTTAAGAAAGCAGATCCAAGTTGTTACTCTGCGGTAATGGAGAATAGTCTGGCGGCATAGGATATATAACCTCAGCCGGGTGTTTAAGACCATCTGGTACGAGTTAATTATTACCTTTACCTTTTCCCACGCCGGGACGGATCTCCAATTTTTTTAAAACCGCATGCTAGGGGTCCTTCTGATCATCTGGATTATCCCGGTAAATACGGCCGACCTACAAAAGATATGGTTCGGCCGGTGGGCGATCTTCGAAGGCCGGGAGCGGAACGGGGTCTACAACTACAAAGCTCTCCTCTGCGCGCTGATTCTCGTCGAGCTCCCGTGGCATTTTCTACTTTATACGCTAGTCTTCGTCTGCAGCTTCTGGACGATCGGGTTCGCGAGCAGCCCTGCGATCGCCGGCTTCAGCTACTTTATATTTCTCCTGCTGTCCGTCTTCGGCACGGGGTTCTACTATCTAATAGCAACCTTCTTCTTCACGCCGACTATAGCGGGCTACGCGAACTTCCTCTTCTAAATAGTTTTTCTTATCTTCAGCGGCCTGCCAATCCCCTACGGCGCGATAAACGGCTTCTACGGGCCCTGGCTGTTCTAAACCGACCCGCTGCGCTACTTCTTCGGCGCTACCATCGCCACCGTTATGCACCGCGTGCCCGTTTACTGCCAGCCTCGCGACTACGCCGTCTTCCGCCCGCCCGCCGGCCAGACCTGCGGTTAGTATGCGGCCGCTTATCTGGATACCTATTCCGGCTACCTGATAGACCCCCATGCCACCGACCGCTGCGCCTATTGTGAATACTCCGTGGCGGATGACTATACGGTCACGCTGGACTTCGCCTACAGCGACCGCTGGTGGAACTGGGCCGTCTTTCTGGCCTTCTGTCTCACGAATTATGTGTTGGTGTTTGCCGGCACTGGGATCCTGCGCGTGAAGTTGCGGCAGTGGAAAGCCCGGGCTCGTGGAAGGAGAAAGACAGCGCTGGGTGGTTAGGAAGAAGACCTGAGGGGGGGGGGGGATGCATGCCGTGGGAAAGCCTGGACCGAATCCTATCTCTCAAATAAACATCCTCCTGTATGTTTCATCTTGCCAGGCGAGCTGTAATCATTATGCTCTAGTGTGTTGAATTTCTCCGGTCTAGCACCAGCCTGGCCTGGCAATGACTTAACCGAGAACTCCCGGACTCAAGAAGATTTTATTCGAATTGGCTCAGTATATACTTCACATGTGACGTACTGTGTGTGTTCCTTGCTAGGAACTTCGACAACCTCAAGAAATGGTCATTATTTGCAGGCTTCCCGCAATAAGGACTGCTCGAACCTTCTGGTATCAGATCCCATCACGACGAACATGTGACGAAAGGAAGCCGATCGGAAGACCGAGGGAGAAAAAAAAGTAGTCGACAGGTTGTGCGGGGAAACATTACGCCCTGCCTGAAACCGTATCTATGTAAACGGTGGTCCCTCTTTGCAGAGTTCCACTACTGCAGATGTTCTTGGTGCCTAAAAGGAGGCAAGGCAAGGAAAGAAGATCACACTCAGTGCAGCCCAACATCTCCCCTTTCAAATTTGGTCCCCCATTTCCAAGGAACTCGGATATCGCGTAAATTGCACAAATCGCCCATGCGTCAAGACCTTCCCAACCCGACTGCCTCGCGCAAAAACGTCCGAGCCGTCCGAGCCGTCCAGCCCCCCACTCCCGGCTGCCAGGAAAAAGAGTATCACTTCCCGGCCTGATGCATCTTCGACCGTCTCGCCGCCGTAGACCGAATGTCCTCGTCCAGATCCTCCCGCGACTTCCCCGAAGTGCTGCTGCGTGAGGGCGCGGAGCCCACCCCGCCCGACCGCAGCAGCAGAGTCGGCATTTAGGCGGAGCCACAGAATCTCGCACGCGGACTGGAAGCTGCAGCCTTCGAGGGAGAGACCGCTGGCGGACGAGGGGGAGGAGGAGGAAGAGAGTGGGAGGTGGCGAACATGGATGAATCCTTCTTGCTTGGTGTCGCAGAGGGAGAACAGTGGGTCCGCCATCTGCGCATACTGGTCTTTCTTGGCCATGAATGCTTCGTGGTGCTGCAATGAGGTCCAGTCTGGGGGATATCAGCGGGGCAGAACAACAGCATAGAGGACCAAAAGAGAAACGGGGGTGAAAATGAGAAGACGCCATACCTATAATCCAAACAAGAAACTTGGGGTCCTGCGCTGCGACAGCGGTGTACAACATCCGGAACCCGGGTTGGCGGGTTAGGGCTTGGATGCTGGCTTTATACGGTATCGCGATCTCGGGGGCCGAGAGATCGAGCGGCTGGGCTAGCTGGATTGAGGTTACTTCGCGAACCGCGTCCATGATGAGGAAGAAGGGAGGAAAAAGGGGGCAGCTTCTTTGAGGATTCGAAGGCTGAATAGGGTCTCGTTGCCAATGTCGGTCTTGTGAACAGAAAAAGTAAGAAAGAAGAAGCATCAACCCTTGAAGTACAGGACCTCGATTTGCCAACTAGAGCGGTCCAGTAAAGCAGGCCACAAGGCGCGTTCAACCTATATGTATATACATACAATTTATCAGCACGGTCCGCGGATCGGAAGTAACTGGCTTGTCTCTCGGCTCGCGATGTAAACCCTTACCCCACCCTGCAAGTGCGGACCGTTCGAGGATGAAACTCAGCTCGAGTCTTCGATACCATGTAGCTCTGTAATACGTACGCACTGCCCGTTAAATGCCATAGTCCATGTCTGTAAATACAACAACACGGGTTCTCACGTTGCCTTTTTCCCAAAAGATCTGCTTCATAGCATCAACTCTCTATGTAGCCTACACGATGTGGATCTGAAATACGTTATTAATGTATGCAACTGCGACCTTTATCCAGCATTATCAGGTCGCCCCCAAAACTCCCGTCGGCCATCATTTGTAGTAGCTAGGGATTGAACAGATTAGCATGTGAGTCACTTTCTGATACTTTTACGTGTTAAATGGGTGATCACCTAAAACAAGGAGAAATCATGTACTGAGCCAATTACTAATGTAAGGATCCACCAGATCAAAGTAGCTATGTGATACGTACATTATACACAGGGCACAGCAATAGTCTATTTTCGCATTTCTTGATGCTTTTGATATCTGCATTACCTGCTGCGTCCTATTGTGATCGGGACCGAGGGCCTTCTCATAGCCTGCCAGTGCTCGCTCAAGTCCCAATTGCGTCAATTCCTCTAAGACTCCATCCACTGTTGCACCATTTCTTCAAAGTTGGGTTTGAAGAGCCAGTCCATGTGAAAATCTTCACTGCCAATTGCCTCCATGCTGAGCATATTTGCTCCCTCTGGCAAGCGTCGTACGTTCATCTGTTCTGCCAAGGTAATGAGCCTATTCACCCGTTCCTGTCGGCCTTCTTTCCATTTCGGTAGCACCTGGGCCAATGCGCTGCTGTCGCACCGACCACATATGAGTGCAAAGGTGTAGGCATCTTCAAAGACTTGATTTGCGCCCTGTCCCGATGATGGGGGGATCGCATGCGCAGCGTCGCCTATGATTGACACTCGACCCTGTTCGGACGACCATTGCTTCATCTCTGGCACCTGGTGAAAGGGCCATAAGAAGATGGTATCGGGATCGATTTTCGCGACAGCCATGCGGACAATGTCCGGAAAGAACTCTGCATCCTGTTTGAGGAAGTCTACACACTCCTCGTTCTCCGTCAAAAGATGCTCCCAGCCTTGGCGACTGAGCGCATGGGAACGTTTCTGCTTCAAAATAATCATCTCTGAGCCATCAGGGAGGTTTTGGGCCAGGATATAAGCCCCGTATGCTTTGTTCATAATTGTGACGGGCATTTGATAGTCCTGCGGGATATTCACCTGGTCCGTCGGAATAGTCGCCGCAACTCCCACGACACCAGTAAATTGAGGCTCTGCTCTGGAGTCAAGATAGGATCGGACGCGTGAATGAATCCCGTCTGCTCCCACCAAGCTGGCAGCTGTACCGACTGTGCCGTCGTCGAATTCCCATGTCACTCCTGCCGCAGTTTCCGACAAAATCCGCTTGAATTTCTTGTCGAAAATAATTCGAATGTCCTTCTCCGTGCATTTAGCTAGGAGAGCCTTGATAAGCACTTTTCGGTAAACGCGTAGGCCTGGATATCCGTACTTCTCCTCGCTGCCAATCTCGTATGAATCAAAGGGTTCGTCGTTCTCCGTTCGAAAGTGGAAGGCATTGCATCGGAAACCTTGAGACACAACGGATTCGTAAACACCCAAAAGATCAAGAATTTTTAGAGAATTGGGCGATAAAGTAATGGCACCGCCTAGGTCGCGAGGCTCAGACCGCAATTCATACACGATACTTGAGATCGACTGCTGGTGCAGGGCTAATGCCAGGGAAAGCCCGGCGAGGCCACCGCCAATGATCGCAACATTTTCGACAGCAGGCATTGCGCAGAGGTTATTCAAACGGTAAGAGGTGAATGTGATGTAATGATTTTGGTTTGAATTGGTGCATTGGATTGTCTTTCTGTGGCGGCATCTTTATAGTCCATTGAGCCTCGGGCGTCATTTAGATGTATTTTTGAAGTAAGAATACTGGTATCGGAGCTGTCCTCGGAGATCATATTACTCCGTCAAGCTTTCGGCGATTCGGAGACATCATTGCCGAGATTGCCACTCGTGATCTGCGGATGGGATAATGGATAACCTATGCCTGGATTATGCACACGTAGTTTATGATCCACTGTGGCTCTTGCCTTTATGTGGCTGCTGATTTTTCAAAATAACATTCGAAGCAACTATGGAAATAATAATGTTGTAAGTCCGGAATCTGATGCTTCCGGTACAAACTTTGAGATGCACAATTTGACCAACCCACTCTAAGCACTGTCCCGAGATCGGTTTGAAAATAAATGATAATGTACAACTCCAAGATACCAAGATTGATATGTCATTATATTATCACATATATCATGAATATGATCTTGTAAGACTGGAGCATATTATACCCAAATATCGTATGACAGAGGCTGTGGGGATCGGAAGTGCCTGGCTCCAGACCCGCAACATTTTATGGTTATGAAGGCTTTGGAGATCTTTAGTTGGTATGAGAATGCTTGAACAAATTTCCCTTTTTTCCCTTCAAGCTGTCAGGACTACAAGTAGTATCACAATCACGTAGTTGCACCACGAATAGTGTCAGGAAAAGATACTTTAACATCGCTTTCACAGAGGCTGAGTTGCCACTAATATGGATGGTTCGGAGATATGCTTATTAAGACCTCCGTTGGTGGACGATGATATTAAGAAACTAAAGATACGTGGCCTGACCTAGGATGAATGGAATTTTCTTGATTAAAAAAGTGTTGTGCGCCTCTGGATGAATGTATATGGGTTGTTACTCCACGTTCTAGTTTAGAGACCTCTAGATGAGAGATACATACACTTCTCAGCATTGCACTACCATTTTGCATTATGATTGAAGCAGTCAAGCATTCCTGGCAAACTCCTCCACTGCCTCCCGAACACATTCCCTTCCATGAATTCTTTCAAGCCACTGTGATACATGCGGGAAATCCTCCTCCAACTTGACCTCCTCTGTAAAAAGCTTTGGTACGACTCCATACCAAGGCAAGAATGAGATATCAGCATAGCTGCAACTATCGCCCACGAGGTACTTCTTGTCTTTCAAAACTCTGTTCAACACTCCGGTGACACGACGAATTTCGTTGACATAACGAGCTTTGGCGCTTTGGATCTTTTCTGGGTGAAAGAGGGTGAACCAGGCAGCCTGACCAAAGTAAGGGCCCTGACCGGAAACTTGGAAAAAGAGCCATTGTTTCGCTTCGAAATATTCTGGCGAGCCTCGAGAAAAGCTGAGACGGAGGTTGTGGTCGTATTTTTCCAGCAGATATTCCACAATAGCACCAGACTCCCAAACTGTCAGGCCAGTGTTGGGGTCTTTGATTGCAGGAAGGCGGCCGTTGGGGTTGATTGACTCAAAGGGCTCCTGTTTCAATTCATCTAAAGGAACATTTTCGCTCTCATAAGGGACGTTCAGTTCCTTCAAAATGATGGCCACTTTCAGTGGATTCGGGGCGTTTCCGTGCGTATAAAGGACGATGGGTTTCAAAGAAGGCATCCTGGAGAAGATAATGATGAAGCAACGATTGGGATGATGGTCTAGTCTAGTCAAATTTTATGGACGTCGAAGCCCTTTTAACTAGTACTACATAGTTAAGTTTGACTTTCACATGCGGAGCATAATTTGATTTATCATCAGGTACTTGGGTATGTCAGCGATTTTTGGCAGGATTGGTAATCTCACCTCTTCGCAGGATCTAAATACCATCATGGACTCCGGTTGCCAGGTGGGTATCGGCAGATTTTACTACCGGACAGAAGGCTGCCATAAATCCGAGGTACTAACTAGGCCTCGTCAAAACCCGCGGGTTAGCAAACTAGACAAATACTGAGAGGTTAGTAGGTCATAGAAACCATACAGTTTCAGCAGTATTTTAAGATATTGTATTTACATCCAAAATAATCTAGTACAGAAGATATTCAATTATTGAGAAGTTAATGATAAATCGAAATATATAAAGCTAATCATAAATAGAAATATAAAAATTAGATTTAACTGCATATAGTATATATCTAATATAGTATAAATTAACTATTGATAATACAGATGCTTTTTAACTCTTTCTAAAAGCTGTAGCTGAGTCTTCAATAAAGAATTAATTTTATTATTATAATTATGATCTTTTCTTTTCTTTGATTACCAGAACTATTTAGTTTTTATTTATACTAGAGGTAACACTCTCCTTTTTTTTATCTATTATATACTTTCATAAAACCAATACTTCTAATTGTTTAGTAACAGCCTTTTATACTTATTTTTTTTTCTATTTGCTATTATGATTATTTTTGTTATTACTAATTAGCTTAATACTAATATTATAAGAGTTATTTGTTCATCATGTTATTTCACCATCTTAGTCCTTATACTGGTATAGAGCTCACCTTCAGGTACTGATTAGTATCTGAGACCTTGCACACTAAATACTAAACTAGTATTAGCTTAGCAGCTACCCAAGTTTAGTTTTGTTAGATTGTCACGGAGCACCTCGGGGTACGCATTCCAAAGGATAACCGTTGCACCATTAGCAAAAGGACTAGGATGTAAAGCCGATGGCTTTACACTGTGTATACTATATAAGATTACATTAATACAGGATTCAGGCAGGATTCAGATAGATAGTGGTTCTTAGTAGTTCTTCGGGTTCGGGGTTAATAAGAGCCTCTTGCTCATACTGTAACAGTATACCCCTTCTCTTAACAGCTAGTTTCTTAGCCGAGGGGGTATACAGGCAGACAGGTAGGTAATGCAACTTATATAGCTAGCCCAGTAGTTGGAGGTATTATTATAAACGCGTTTACTATGTTTCAAACCGGCGACCGGTGGGGATGGCTTTATATTATATTACGGAGCACCTCGGGGTACGTATTCTAAAGAATAACTATTGTACTATTAGCAAAAGGACTAGAATATAAAGCCGATGGCTTTATACTGTATATACTATATAAGATTGCATTAATACAGGATTCAGGCAGGATTCAGGCAGGTAGTGGTTCTTAGTAGTTCTTCGGGTTCGGGGTCAACGGGAGCCTCTTGCTCACACCGTGACATAGATAATTTAAAAAATATCAAATTATAAATTAAATACTTATAATTATACCTAATAATATCTTAGATAATAAGATATCATTAATTATTTTTTTTAAAAAAAGTATTGTATTCTAAAAGTTACTATACTATCTATTAGTTGTATATAACTACTATATATTATATATATTATATAATTTAGTCTAAAAGCTTCTTAGTTAAATAGATATAAATTTTTAGAATAATCGAAAAAATAAAAGTAAAACAAAAAAATCATACTTACTAGAAGAAAAAAAGATTATAAAGATTTTAGATAAGATTTATTCTTTATTTATGTCTTCTTCTATTTTATATACTAGTACTATTTATTTGTTAGATTCGGAAGATTAGTATTTATATTAAGAAAAGCTTTTAATCTTATTAAAACTGTATTAAACTATTAATAAAAACCCTAAACTAATATTTATAAAAATATTTAGTTTCAATAAAACTTTTTATTATTTATATTACAGTATATATATTATTTACAGCCTATCTTTAATAAGTTCTATATCTAGTTTAGTCTTACTAATATATTGGTAAATAAGAATAGGAAGTGATAGATTAATTATTTATTATTAATTCTGTTAGGGGTAAGGAGTTTGGTTAAGTATAGAATAGTAGTAGTCCATTGAATTCAAGACTAATTCTTGCTTTCCTAAAGGTATAGACTATAGTAAGGGTCTACGGGTCAAGTACTAGAGAGGCTAAAGTTGTTGACGTCATGACCCTTGCATGAAGGATTCGTAGGTAAGCCAGAAGCAGTCCGACACAGTTACAGGAATTATCCATGACATATAGTTACAGAGAGGAAGAAGCTTGATATGGTTCTTAGTTGGGAAGCGGTAAGGCCTGCGGTGAAGAGACTGAAGCAGGCGAAATCCATTTGCCCGATGGCGGCAATTGTCCGCCGTAGGTAATGTATACCGCCTTCCATATTCGCCTTTATGCGCACACCAACGTCACTGCAAGAAAGCCGTGATCTGCACCTTGCAACTACATCGAGCATTTTTTTTTTGTCTCGCTGGTGATCATGGAACAACGCGTAGAAAGCTTCGTACACCGTACGCCAAGACATCCAGTCTCGTGCAAGCCCTGTAGGCGAAGGAAGTAAGGGCTATTGATCTTTGTCACAAGGGGATCCCAATTGACTGCTGCTGCAGAGTGCGATGCGACCGTCAAAAGCCTTGCGGGACGTGTGTCCGCCAGAAACAAACAGGTGACTGTATTTATGCTCCTCAGCCGGCTAAAAGCTCTCGACAAGCATCTACCGACAACATTCACGGGCGGTTAAGCCGGCTCGAAGGCGCGGTACAATCCCTTATCAGCAAAGAGAAGGTGTCTATGCAGCCGCCGCCAGTCTTGGAGCCGATGTCTTCAGTCGTGACAGAAACCACCGATCGCAACCAGCTCAGACAAACTGGGGAAAACCTTCTCGATGGAGACGGTCGGGCTTCAATTGAAAACAATGTGGGGTCTTTGGCCGTTGCCATTTTCCCAAGTTTAGAATTTGCTGACCTCCAGACTTCCGTCTTTCCAGTTCCCCGGTGATTCAGAAAGTAATATTCAGCAGTCATCTTCATCCCATCTAGCTGGTCCAGGGAGGGACTCAGCCCCGGAACTGCTCCTGGGTGGATTGAAGCATATCACACGAGAAGAGATTATCATGACAATGCCCTCGCGGAATACGGTGGATGGGCTTGTATCTCGCTACTTTAGTTACATGGACTTTTTTGCCTGTATGTATAGATTTTTCCACCCCTAAACATTTCTTGATTGCTGAGGTCAAACAAATGAACCCCTGTGGAGTTGTTCTCATACTAATAGAAATCAGTGATGATCCATGTGCCAACATTCCGAGAAGAGGTACGTGAAAAATTTAGTGCAATTTCGAGATCAGTTCGCACTAAAGCCAATTTCTTAGTATCTACACTTTTGGGAGGATTCTAGCGTGGTCTCGATGAACTGGTTAAGCATGCTATTCAGCATGATGTGTATCGCCACCTATCACTTTGATGTCTTTCAAGATCCTCTACCACCCGGCCTTCCGTTCGCGAATGAAGCCATGGTTCGATTCTGTCGGCATAGTGCACAGTGTCTCATCTTGGCAAACTATACTAAACCAACCCACGACACCGTTGAGGCACTTATGCTCTATTATTTCTGTGAACTGATCCGGAGTCCTGAGACACCATTCGCACTTTATCTTATATTTTCAATGACTATTCGTATCGCCATGCAATTAGGCTACCATCGCGATCCGCAGCACGTCACAGGGATCTCTGTTTTTCACGGCGAGCTAAGACGGCGTGTGTGGCTTGTGCTTGCACAATTGGACATAATTGCCTCCTTACAGGCCGGACTCCCCAGGTTAGTGAAGGAAACAGACACGGGACGCCCGCATAATCTGCTTGATGAGGACCTGTGGCCAGCTATGACTGAGCTACCTCCATCGCGTTCAGACCGGACGACTACCACACTCTCCTACATCATCGCGCGCATGGATACTCTCGATATATTAGGTCAAATTCAGGATGAGACAATGTCTCTCCGCCCTTTCTCGTACGAGAGGGTCATGGAGCTGGACCGGTCTCTGGTTGAAAAGTACAACGCAGTACCGTTGTGCTTCAAAGGAACTGTCTACTTTCCGGACACTGACACCCCTGCGAGCTTCTTGCAAAGAATAATGCTAGAACTACAGTTTGAAAAAGCTCGCTGTATATTACATCGCAATTCTATGTTCACACAAGACGCCTCATACACAGCTTGCATGAGTGCGGCCCTAAATATCATTCAGCATCAACTCAATCTGCACCGTGAATTAAAGCCTGGGCGATACTTGTGGGGCCATAAATGGAAACTTACTTGCCTCACAGTCTATGATTTTCTCCTGGCCGTCATGATACTTTATCGGGGATTTGACCCTCACATCATCCACCATTCTGTTGATACGACCTTCCTCCCATCGAGTGGACCTGGGCAACTTATAAAAGTGCAGGCTATGTTGGAGAATTCATATGCCGTTTGGATTGATTGGTGTGCCGATATGAAAGAAGCAGGTACGGCGGCTCAGATGGTGAAGCTGATTATCAAACGAATGCGACAGCAGGCCTATATCACACAAAATGTTGGCTTTCAAGATATCGATCGAGTGAATCGGGCTTGTACGTTGTTTGAGATGCCTATACATCTTCTTTTCTTATTATTTTTTCATTCCTTCGGGCACTGACTATGAATTCTAGCGTCAGCAGCTTCCAGTATCTTCAACAATCCGCTTACTAGACGTCCTTCAATCTCACATGAAATTACACCGCTGCCGGAGCTTATATCAGAGGATCTGCGGCCCTTGACTGATTTCGAAGAGCTCCTAGACTTGGATGAAGGGATAAATTGGGTAAGACTTATTTGCATGGTCTTAAATACTGGAAACTCTTTTCCTACCCCGCTCGCACTGTTTCATCCCTCTTGGTCATTTGACGCTCACAAGCTTATCGATATCACAAATTCAACACACAGGCTCAATTCGATATGAGATTGCATGAGCACGGAATTGACGCTTTCTGCAATCCGCGAGCTGGGACTGACTGGATGGGCTATCAATGAGCCCAAGGAACATCAGCATGGGTTTGATGCAGTAACTCGGACGTACAGAGTGCAAAATGGATTATCTTGACTTTCGCTCACCTCCGGGGTCTAATGCTGAAGCATATATCAAAGCATTGACTAAGTCTTTGTAGTGCAATCATCTTCAGGGGGCAATGACCAACCTAATTTTCTGTCAGCCAGATCCATCTATAATAACTGCTAAAATGAGGCGATTGCTCCTGTGTTTCTCATGAAGAGCTTGGAAATGGTATTGTACGGGAGATATATCATGTACATGCAAGGATCACAATTTCAGGGTAATTGAGCAGACGAATGAAGGAAGCGAAGTAGTAGTGAGACCATAGTAAAGCTGAATGAAGGCAGTTCGCCCTGGCCAAGACTGATAATATTTCAAGATCCGTGTGGGGGGAATATGTTAGGTCATTTTGTTTGGAAGTTGCAAACAATCTTTCGAAGCAAGGTCGAATTAATGTATAGATTAGTATGAATTAGGAAGAAGGATAAATATAGGAATCATCAGATAGAATAGTGATTGATTGAAGAAAGAATCTCCAATTACATAGAAAACGGCCGGGTTTAGCTGTTACCTCCGTGTGCTGTAACGGAGTATTCGGAGAACCGTACCAAGGTCGAAGCGCCGTCCATATTTACATACAAATACACAGACAATCTGGTTTCCCACGTAACAAAGAATTTCTTGTCGTTGAATTATGCGTCTCCACCTTTCCCCGACACAATCCCTATTATGAAGGGTCAAGGTACTAGAGCAAAAAATGTCCGGTGACCGCATCACTTTTGGCGAGATTTTCGGATAAGTATGCTGTTTCAAAAACAACCGTACTCCGTACGCGGTTGAAAATTACCGGGTTACCTATTGACCTCCGACCGATACAAGCCTCTATCCGTGTCCAATTGTTGCCGTGGATCGTTCAAAACCGCTCAGTCTGCAGCGGATGTCAATTTGAAGCCGTACATTGTCCTTTTTGAAGTGCAAATTGCGAGACTTCCTTCTAATGGATACTTCTGAACACGTCATGAATAGCAACTGTCAACGGACGGAGAGAAACGCCCGGAGCTAATTCTCCCAGGCTAAGATAAACTAACGGACTTGGCAAATGGCATTATCGGCTGGGATAATTTGGAAGACCCTCAAAACCCTCAGTAAGGTTTGTGAACACTGGTATTAGAGTTCTCAGTGTTGACTTTTCTTAGAAAATTTCCAAGCAGCCGAAAATGGCTTTGACTTGGCCTTGTGAGCTTCGACTAATTCTCAGGTGCACCCATTGTCTTCTTTCAGTACAACTTGAATGCTAAAGATTCTTACATATTTCCCTTTTACGTCCCTGGGCATATTCCATTCCCGCTCCGGGAATGGAATATACGGTCCAGGCCTTCCACGTTAGCTCTAACATTCTGACTTCGCTTGCAGTCAGCATATTCATGCTTGGTTTCGCTGTGAGAGCCGACATCGATTTTCCTTTTTTAAAAACAGTGGAGGGAACTCGCTAAAACACACACACACTGTAGTCGAATCGCGGGTTCGGAAACATGGAACCGGAACCTGAGTCTTGGTGGTTCCGAGTCGAATCGAATCTGAAGAGTCGTGATTCCGCCGTGTTCGAAGGATAACCTGTGGACTACCATCTCGGGCCACGATATCGATGGAAAGACTGTTGGAATCCTCGTCCATAATGGACACCCAGCGCCCATTGTGGAAGAGCGACCACGAAGGAAGCGGAGGCGCACTACACCACCAGTGACACAGCGGAACCTACGCCAGCGACGGTAAAGATGTAGATACCATGTATTTATACTAGAATTGGGAATTACTAGTGTCAGCAATTCATATACTAAGATAATTACGCATAGTTTAATTTGACGATGTCTCTTTTATTGTATGACTTCTTAGGAGTAGCAGAGGATAATAGAAGAGCATAGGATAATGAGGGAAAAGTATAGGATAATGATGGATTTGGAAATTTAGAAATGTAACTTGGTCAGATGAAAATATGCCGGTTTTACCCATGGGTTTTGAAGAATGGCGTTTATCGGTCGCCGTAGTTTAGTTAACTAAGCTGTAATTAATAAGTCCGATATGATAGGTTTGGTGCGCACGCCTGGGATTGTGAATTCTATTCTTCTTTTCGCATCGTAGCAGCAAATTAAACAACTTCGAACTCAATGGTACCCCATCCTTCGAATGTAGAAGACCAGAATGCGGGCTTCTTTATCGGGATCGCTTCTAGGCAACTTCTAGGCATAATGACTTGTCTAGCCTGGAACTCAATATCATACTCAGCGATTCGGTTGGCTAGCCATGCCATAGCTGAGATTGGGTTATCCAGAATGTTCTTCGTGTTGCCTGTTATCACTTCTTGGCCGTTGTACTAGAGAGAGCCGAGGATATTGCTGAGAGTGAGATCGGTAAGCTTCCGAGGCGTACCACCAAGGATAATACCGCCGGTAGAGCCGTTACCTGCGAGCGTATCAGGGAGGTCGATTTCCCAGTTCTCGACACGCGAGTCGATAATTTCAATGGCGGGGATAGCGTAGTCAATAGCGTTGATGACATCCGCAACTGTAACATTAGGCCCTTTCAGCGCACCCTTTAAGTGCGGACGGTTCGAGGATGAGGCTCAGCTCGGAGCTGTAGTGATCTCGTAGCGAGGTTCTTGCCGAGACGATGGGAGAAACACAGCGCAGGTTAAATCACTTGACTGCCAGATATCCGAGACCGGGCACTTGGGGATTACTTCGAGTTTTTGCTCTCATTTCGGAACCACCACACAGCTTGGCAATTGTCGTCAACGGGGTTCGAGCTCGTTGTCCCCGGACCCCCCTTACTCCCTCCCTCCAGGTACACCAGGTGAACCTCATTTTGGCCCCGAGCGTGATTGAGAATTTGTTCAAGTGGCAAGATGATTATTGAACTTGAAGGCAAAGCTTGATAGAGTATACAGTTTCGCAAGGCCGATGCATTATATCTGCCACTGAGAACTCATATACTGAACTTTCAGTACTGGATCATCACTGATAATGAGAAGAAATCTGAGTTGACAACAACAAATCCTGATCTTTTATATAATCCCGTGGAGTACGTATGTAAGTAATGTGAAGATTGAAATCTGAAATCCGGCTAAAGATGGAAATACTGGTACATAAATCCATCTACCGGGCACTGTATGTAGCAAGTTGCTGTACAGTACGTCACCAACGTACCATGGCCCCATTGTGATCTGCTGTACTTTCACCTGCACACAGCCCCATCTCTGGCAGTTGCATTGCGGTTCACTGCCCAATCTATTGCCAAGGCTGGACTGTGGTGAGATGATTGAGTGGTTTTGTTATCACTGGTCTATACCATGCCCCTTCTTCCTTACATTTCCATTTGATACGACAAGATTCTAACTTCATAGACTACAGGTGTTCGGGGCAATTCCGTCCCTGCTACCTTGTGCCTGGAGTAAGCTTTCTCATTCCGCTATCTTACTTCTACAAGTTACTGTTTGCTTCCGATCACCTTCGTACAGATACCCAACATGGGCTTGGGCTGCATGTATGGGTGGCTCCCGCTGATTCTGTCCCGACCTTTCTTGAAGCGCTGGTCATTGCAGAACCTGGATATGTGGCCACTATGGTAGCTATCAAATTTTCAATCCTGCTATCGTCCCGAAGGGTCTTTCAAATTCCCTATATTATGCACGCTACGGCGGGAGTGGCCGTGGCTGTCTCCGCCTGGGCGCTCGCTAGTGTATGTCATGATCCTTTCATCGACTTGCGTGCTGATCAGCTAATCTCTTTTTCCTTTTCCTCGTGCCGCCAGGTTCTGATTGTTTGCCTCCGGTGCATTCCCTTGCAGGTTTACTGGGATAAATTTATCCCCGCCAAATGTTGGGTCAATAGCCGGGATTATTTTCTGGGCAAGTCTATCCCAGACACGGTCACAAATCTGTGTATACTGGCTATTCCGCTAAAAACGATCTGGCAACTTCACACCAACCGAATGCAGAAGGTCGTGCTTACATTAACTTGCTTCATGGGTGGACTGTACGTTTTTATTCCAGAGTGGTTACCGAATTTGACGAGGGGTTCTTGGGGAGAGGGGAAGGGGGGCGCTAAGCGCTGACTGCATCGCTAGTGTTACCGTCGTCTCCATAATCCGGCCTGTGTGCCTGCTGAGGGTCGATCTGAGCTCGGAGGACATTACCTGGAACTTCGTACCGTACCTGATCTGGACGTGTGTCAAGTTTAACGTTGGCACAGTTGCTGGTAAGTCTACTGCCTCCATACATACCTTTCCCCTCTCGCTCCTACGCTGGCTAAGCTCAGAGGGTGATGTTCACAACCACCAGCGTGCCTCCCTTGATTGCGACCCTTGTACACATATCTCCGAACCCAGATTGGGTTGCCGAGCGCTTTGTTCAGTTTCCAGACGGGCAAGAGCAGATCGTGGCCCAGCAGCCGGTCGAAATCCGTCGGCAAGGGTCGATGGCGGCTGTTTACGGAGGAGGATGAACACTACGGGGACGGGGTGCCGATGCAAGCGGGAATAATGTCCAACAAGGCTATTTGGTGCAGACTAAGACCGCGTTCTACGATAGTGACGTGGCACCATCGTGCTAAGGGGCTTGGAGGATAAGCACTAGCTAGAAGACTAGTCGGGTGTCGATCGGCAATCCTTTGTTACGGAGTGCCCGCCCGAGATTGGTGGCTGCTGCGGATGTATCGAGTTTACCCAGTTAATGTATTGCATGTGGTTACTTCTTTTTCAAAAGGGAAAGAAAGACTCCTTCACTTCTCTCTGATTGCCAAAATCCAAGGTTCTCAGAGGAACAGTAAATGATATAACCATGATGACCCCTTCCCCCACCACCTATTTGTTGCGACGCGATCGATCCGAAGCAGTTCGGTAGGCCTACACCCACGCATCATACCTATTCTCTTTCCCCACTATTCTCCTCTGCTAATTCCCACAAACCTTTCAGCCTCGACGCGCAACACCTCCTGTGGCAGCTGCATACGAAATATCTCCTGCACCCAGAGATTCCCCGCAAAGATGGAATGATAATAGCCGATATTGGAGCCGGAACGGGGTAAAGGGACCTTTCTTCGTCTTCCCCAAAGCCCAGCCTCCTCAAAACTAAACAAAATCCAGAATCTGGGCCCTTGAACTTGCTCCCAACCTTCCCCCAGACGCTCGCCTCGTCGCCTACGACATTGCCGACACGCACTTCCCAGCCAAGGAGTATTGGCCCGCGAATGTGCGCTTCGAGCTGCTCGACTCGCTCAGCCCGACGATCCCGGAAGCCCTAATCGGCCAGTTCGACGTGGTGCATCTGCGCATGTGGGCCTTCATCATCCGCGACAACGATCCGAGTGCGTTGATTCGCCATGCTTCGAGATTGCTGAGTATGTTCATGTTACTTCGGATTCAGGCGAATAAGAAAAAGAAAAACAAGGAAGAAAATCATGCAGGAAAAAAAATTCACAAGGAAGCAAACACACTAACACGAAAGGGCGAACAGAGCCAGGTGGCTATCTCCAATGGGAAGACGCTCGATTCGGCAGTATCGTGCAGCGTGGTCTTCCGGCTCAGCGATTCCGGGAATTGATGAACCGGCAGACGGTGGTGACCGGGCATGATTTCCGGTGAGATTCTCTTCTGTTTGGTTTCATTAGATTGCTTCTCCGCCTTTACCTCGGCTCTCTGCATTGTTCCGGAAATTTATCCTCAAGAGATTTCATTTATCAAGACTGATATGGGAGCCTTCTAGATGGCTCGACAACCTCGCCCACCACATCCAAACCACTGTCTTAGACGACAAGGCCGAGACATTGAAGGTGGTCGAGTGCCGGCAGCAAACCCCCTGGGCGACTCCACAGCTCATTCCCCTCGCCACGGATACCTTCATGTTGGCATTGGAGAATAGCAGTGCTGTGTTGGATAAGCTGCGGGCGGTGGCGCCCTCGGTGCCAACTCAGGAGGAGTGGTTGGCCGGGCTGGCGGCGTTGCATGAGGATGTCATGCGGAAACAGCCCAGAGATGAAGAAGAAGAGAGAGGGGAGTTTCATTGGCTTCCGGTTTGTCTGTTGGGGCGGAAGATGCGGCACTGATCTCTAGGAGGTCATTGCATTGTTTGTGGAGTGGCATCAAGAAGTGTATGAGTTCTGTGTAGGAGGAATAAGGCTTATTGAGCTCGAAAAAGTTAGGACGTCGACGGCATTGCATTATTGCGCGGCGCGAGAAATGCGGCGCGAGAGGGCTGAGTACTACGACCACCTAGGACAGAAAGGTCTCCAGAGACAGGTGTCCAAGATTTTAGTTTGTGATTAACAATTGGTCTTAGAGTTATTCACTAATTATTCAAATTATCTACGGAAGTAAAGCTAGAGGCGGCTTTGACGCATTTTGTAAGAGTATAAAGAAGGATATCAATTTGGCTCGAAGGCAACTTGACTCCACAGACATAAGACAAAAAATTGTAATAACCCAATGCCTCAAAAGTGTGGTTCGACATGCTAGTGCGCTTTGCCGATCCCTACTGCACATATCGAGATATCTCACAAATCACCCTCCGCAGTAGCACCTCCACCTTCATACTCAATCATCTTCTGAAGCGCCAACCGGGCCAGCTCCTGAGCATGTACACCAACCCGTACCTCATTTGCGGCGAATGAAGACTGATCCTTCCACTGCTGCCACCGCTGCATACTCCACATCTCCGACCGTTCGACAATCTTCTCCCTCTTCCGACACTGTTGATAGACATACTGCCCCACTTCAGCACGAAGCAGCCACTGCACACCCGCAATGATCCAACCAGCAAGCCATCGGAGCCCCTGATCCTTGCCAAACCCTTGACCCTCGGGGTCATTTAGATCAGGGTACCAGGGGTGCGAAGGAAGGATGCCCTCCAACGAAGAGAGCCATCCGCAATCGATCAGATCCAGTGCCGTCATGCGCGCGATGGCAGACTGGAAGTTCCGCAGCCGGAGGTCTATCTCAGTAGGGGGCAGTCGCGTAGCCGCATAAAGACGGTATAAGTAGGCTGAGAGACGGAGGTTAGTCAGCGGTTCTCACTTAGATTTCTAGCCAGGGAGAAAGATAGGGAATCGATCGGAGGGGGAACATAAAAGAGGGAATACCTTGTGCTTCGTAATGAGCCACCATCTGCAGGAGTAACCAATGGCCCCCCATCGGCCACACTTCTAGAGTCGTATACATGTTCTGCTCGACTTGGCCGTCCGAGGGCGGTGCTACCGAGGGCGATACTATAGTGACAATCTCATGTCTTGGTAGATCACGCAGCGCCTCCAGAAAGGCGATCAGGCGGTCTTGGCCGACATGGCCGGGCGGGAAGGCCGAGCCTAGTCGGAAAACCCAGTGCATGAACATTTCGATATGTCCTCCGGGATTCGGACAGTGGATTCCCAGCTCTCTCTCATCGCTATCAGCGGGTAATGGTAATTGACCACGGATCTCGTCGGGCAAGTCTTCGGGCGAAAAATGATACGCCCGGTGCAGTTTGTATAACCGCTCCGAGTCGTGCGTGATGAAGGTGTCTATTTCTATTGCAGCCTGCCTGGGTGTGATCTCACCCTCAACAATTGCGACCAGTTTGTTCTTGTAAAAGAGGTCTTCTTCATCATCGTGGTGTTCGAATATGTTGAAGTCAAGGACAGTGTCGAAACCGGGGTTCTCCGTGCTTTTTGGAGCAGACATTGAGAGGGTGAAGTTGTCGCTTTGGGTTTGTCGAGAAGTATGAAATGAAGGGAAAAGTAGATTGAGGATCCGAATCGAAGAGCCGCTGGAAGTGGAGTGATGGGGGGTTGTTTTTTGGTTGTGGCGTGGCTTAGACATGGTAAGCACTAGTGAATGACTTACAGCTTGCTTGGTGTTAGGGCTATCCTTCCCGGTCGGGTTTGCCCGCGGCCAAGCCCAATGAACAGGCCTAGGCGTGCACAGGCCTATAAGAAGCACGCTTCTATCCAACAATATTTTCAGATGAGTCAGATCGAATGAAAATGAGGTTGTCTAAATTCCCTAAGGAGGATCATTCGAGCTTTGCGTGGAATAACGCCCCCAGGCTTGGGGTCTTTGGCCCCAGATCGCCCCTGGCAGTCTCTGATCATTCTGCCCCCATACAAGCATCAGAAATCACCTCAGCTTTTCAAGCAGACGAACTCTCCAATAGAAGCGCAGAAGTGTCTTACAATGAAAGTCTAGTCTGTCTGATATAGATGCCAAAACAGTTCCAGTAGGATATAATCTCTTCCCACGAAGCTAATTCCGGAACGCATAACAAGCAGTCTGTGTTTTTATTGGCGAACTGAGCTGCTTGTGTTGGCAGTGCTAATGTAGGTATCAGAGACATCATGTCTCGCCTACTAGTTGCATTCGAACATGCAGGCATCGAGGAGTACAGTGAAAACTTCCGCTCTGATGCTGGTCGGTAGCTTTCTGCTACCGGGACAACGAGCTATAAAGCCAGCAGGATGCTTTCTTCGAACGACCTTCTGCCCTGCACGACCGGACAAATCAGCAATCCTTCTTAATTGTTCACTCCTTCACTACACACATCTGTTTGTATGCACATTCACTCCTTTGCCTAAAATGCAAATCAAGAACATACTCGCGCTTTGTTTTCTTGCCGCCCCGGCACTGTCAGCTCACACTAGAGAGCCCGGTGAGAATGGTTTTGTGGGAATCAAGAGGAACAACAAATGGCGGATCGATGCTAGAGAATACGAGGAAAGCACCGATGTCCTCAACATCTTGGAAGCACGTAGCGTAAGTTCTGATGAAACTGTTGAATACCCTGGTTTCTTTCTTTACCTTCTCAGCTTCACACACCCCTCCACAACAGCTGACGTGGAATTATATTTATGATAGGGCACTATCACCTGCACTCCCAAGACCAACAAGAGTACGGTCAAAAGCTTCAAGATAGCCACCTCCACCGCCGAGGCTCAAGCCAAGTCCGGGGGCTTCAGTACGACCACCAAGAGCGGCTACCCGCACCAGTACCAGAACTTCAACGCCCTGACCTGGGGCGTCCAGGAGTGTGACGACCAGACGAAGAACAGTGACAGCAAGCTGATGGAGTACCCGGTCTACTGGACCGGAGCCTCGAGAAAGGCGTGGTCCAAGGACGAGAAAAAGAAAGCCATGGGGACCAATTGGGAGACCCCTATGCGAGTCGTGTACATGGAAGGGAGCAACGAGGAATTGATCTACTGCGGTGTGATGATACACGAGACAGTGGAATCGAGCCTTTCGGGCACGGATGGGTTTGTCGTGTGTTCGTGAGGGTGGTTCCCCCTCTGGCTCTCACCCTTGAAACCGGGGTTTGCTTTCTTCTTTTCTCTCCCTCCCCTGCCGAGAGATCTTATTGTTTGTGGCTGGAGACTATCGTGTAGGAATAATTCTAGAGTATGAAACTTGTGATACCCGGTGGTTGGTAAGTATGAGGTCCATATGCTGTGTTCGGAGTCAATCAACTATAGTTGAGCTAGTCTCATTTTCCCGGCCCCAAAAGAAAGAGCAATCTATGTATGATTCCGGGACCTTTTAGCCTTTCGAGAAAGCTCCAATGCACATTGTATATTGCAGCGATATAAAGAGAGCACGTTCTTGACAATGAACAGATATATTCCATAGAACTAGGGTGGAACCATGAAGGGAAACAGAATATGTTTTGTATCCTTCATGTGTGATCAATAACATGGTACTTAAATGCGAATAATAATTGACAAATGCACAAAGATGCCATTAGGATGTTCTTGTTGGAGGCTTGCAAAATCACAAATTCATCATATAATTAACCATAACGCGAGTTAGAGTATCTGATAAGAATCGGAGATTAGCACGGATATCGGGTTTAACTGCGCTGGTAGCCACTAGCTCCCATACCTCCGCGCAGCCGACGCCCCGCAGAACCAGATTTGCCACTTGCTGTTCATTGGCCCTGTCATACACCTGCATGATGCTTAACTCAAAAGAGAAATAACCTTCTTCCTCAGGGCTCTTCCATGGATGGTGCATAGAAGAGCCCTTTTTAGGTCGTGGTTGCAATATCACGCCGCTCGGCCAGGGTTGCATAAATACTCGCAGATGGCGCTGGTCATGAGTGTCGGCCCTCATGTTTAGACGCACACTCCCGAAACTGCGAAACTTGCCAGGACTTCTTGAATCAAACTACTTCACTTTCCCGAAAATGACTAAGACTCTCCCATTCGGCGACCAGCAGGTCC
The DNA here is from genome assembly GCF_003184765.1 of Aspergillus aculeatinus CBS 121060. Classification (NCBI taxonomy): domain Eukaryota; kingdom Fungi; phylum Ascomycota; class Eurotiomycetes; order Eurotiales; family Aspergillaceae; genus Aspergillus; species Aspergillus aculeatinus. The sequence continues at coordinate 222,415 of NW_020291510.1, forward strand.
CAGTTCCCGGCTTCGGCGCCATGGGCCTCAATCACGGCATGGGAACAGATCTCGATGCCTCCCAGTCCGAGGCCGTTCTTCTGAAGGCTATCGAGCTCGGATGCACCTTCTGGGATACTGCGGTAAGTCTAGGGTGTGAAGAACGTCCAGGTCCTGTCTAATCACCTTGCACGGGACAGGTTGCCTACAAGGCCGGCGAGAACGAGAAGCTGCTTGGGGACTTCATCAAGAAGCATAACGTTCGCGATAAGCTCTTTGGTGAGTCAAATCAAGTGTTCCTCTGTCTTTGTTGATGCATCACAGGCTCACATCATAGTGGGGTGTAGTCGCCTCGAAATGTGGCTTCGAAGTCTTCGGACCTGAGCGCAAAGTCACCAACTCGGCCGCTCACATCAAGGAATACATTGAGGGCACAATTGAGAGACTGGGTTTCACACCGGATCTCTACTATCTTCACCGGATAGATCCCAGTACGTAGCAGAAAGCTGCCCGACCGTGGAACCGTGCTGTTGGAATGGATGCTGACCGAGCCTTTGCCGTGGAAAGACACCCCTCTCGAGGAGTCCATCGGCGCCCTCGACGAACTCCGCCGGAGCGGCAAAACCAAGTACATCGGCCTGTCGGAATGCTCTGCTGCAACCTTGCGCAAGGCCCACGCCAGTTAGTCTACCCGTAGTTAGCTGAATCCCTTGATCTCCCGGCGCTAATCTTTTCTCTAGTCGCCAAGATCGATGCAGTGCAAGCCGAGTACTCTGCGTTTGAGACGGTGCACGAGACCAGTGGCCTGATCGACACGGCCAAGGAACTGGGGGTAGCCTTTGTGGCCTTCAGCCCGCTGGGACACGGCTGGCTCGTGGACGACTTCGACTACAAGTCTCCCGATGACTTTGCCGCGGATGATTTCCGACGCACCGGTACGCCCTCCCACACTGACTGCAAGTTCGCGAACAGAGACTGACTGACTGAGGAAAAATTTCCAGTCCCGAAGTTCCAGGGCGAGAACTTTTACAAGAACAAAGCCATCGTCGATGAGATCAAGAAGCTGGCAACTCGGAAGGGCTGCTCGGTCGCGCAGATCGCGCTGGCGTGGGTGGCTGCGCAGGGACTCATCACCATTCCGGGTACAACCAAACCCTCGCGTTTGGAGGAGAACTGGGGATCGCGCCATGTGGAATTGACACCTGCGGAGCTCAGCGAGATGAGAAGGCTGGTGGAAAACACCAAGCCGACTGGAGAGCGGTTCAACGAGCTTTTTGGATCGTTGTGCGGCCATTAAAGCTCAAGCACATCTGGCTGACGCCAGGCTGTTTCGTCTGGGGCTGGCCAGGCTGGAATTGTGTCCTAGAATTAAGCCTGGAACTTTTGGTCAATGATTGAGATAAGATGTTTTGGAGATATAACCTTGTGTTAGGAGCACAGCTACTGCGTAGGATGAATCTATTATTCTCATAAAGCTGACTTGCATGTCGTAGCGCATCTGCACAAGGAATTCAACAAATGTCTGGCTACCGCAGTAAATATGCCTCTGCGTGGGGGATGTAAAGAGAGAAACATAATATTTCTCTGATAGTAGCAATATTACCGCTTTGCGGGAAGAATCGGCACTGGGCTTTGTGGTGTATTATACCTATGGCGAAATTGGGGACGCTAGATGAAGGTAACAACTTTCCTGACGGAATAATAGCGGAAGGATACCCTCAGTCTGGTAGCTCGCCCCGAAAAGCATACCTCTGTGCTCACCTAAATCTGTTCATCTTTATTTACCAGGAATCACATTCACGGCAGGTGTAAGAGATCATTAGAATGCATTTCGACCTGTTCGTGCTACGCTACTCGAAAACCGAAGGAGCTTCATGCACCAATCCTTGCTTATGACTTCCAATTCACAGGGCTAGAATGACGTATAGGCAGATAGAGTCTCTAAATTTGGGTGACAGGAAGAAGCGCTTCCTCATTGCGACGCGCTCGCCAGGCGTTGGTCGAGTGAAAGATCTCCCAGCAGCCCCGGAGAACCCATTCCCAGGAGCGTGAAAACGGCTCAGTGATCTCCCACCCGCTTGGATCCCACGGATCACTCCAGATGATGATCCCCGAATATTCGCCGTGCACGCTGCCAAGCCCCTTCATGTCAAGGCAAAGCTTAGTTTCGTCATATGACTCTCCCGCCAGAATCAGGTTGTCCCGCATAGCCGGGAGGGGAAGCAGGTCGAGCCACGGATGGTGGACTACGGTGCGCTGCACTAGAGTAGGTTGGAGACTGGCGGGGAGAGATTGTACCATCTCGTGCGGCCATGGTCCCGGTAAGTTGAAGAACGAGATGGCATCATCGTCCATGTGCTCTGAGGTCAGACCAAGGATCCTCATAGTCTGGAGTTGGCCTCTGGTAAAATTGAACTGTATCAGATGGAGCAACATGTCGGAACGTGGGTCTCCAGACGGATGCTGCTCGCGCGCCACCGCTTCTATGTGCTGCAGCACGCTCTCCGGGTGACTGATGTCCGGGTGGAGAACGTGGATGTTTTCGACTTTTCTCAGAGCAGCTAGGGCCGTACTTTCCTCATGATCTGACAGCGTACGTACAGCCTGTCCAGGGTAAGAGGCCAACGGTGGCGCCACGGGAGCGCAACCCAGCTCCGTAGTAGATGAGGGATCGGCACCGTCGCCGCTCTGACGAGTCGACAGACACTGAGGGCCTTCCACTTTTTTGAGACCTGCACAGATACTCATTTGCTCAGTTACATGCCTCTTGCAAAACCTTCTTCCCTCAAAGGTGGGTGTCGGGGCTTATGGGCGTTCTGCGCGCACAAGGACTTACGTCGCGCTCGCTGATTCAACCGGTTTTGCAACCTCCTGCGCAATTTGAGGTCTGCGATACCCGACCAATCTTCCTCGGGCCATTCTTGAATTCGTGCGGTGATTCTCTGTACGCGGATTTTTCTATTGGCTGACGATGTCCCAGAGAAGTCATCCTCTCGCTGGATGGAAAACTCATGGGTGCTGTTGTGGGCCATCCTACTACCGGTCAATGTTGCCGATTGTCGCTGCGGGCGTATATGCAATCGGATGACAAGAGAAGCTGTAATTATCGTGTATATGAAGAAGAACAGGAAGAAAGAGCACATACAAGTGGGCGGGAATATACCTCTGCGGTGCAAGCGTAGAGCTAAAGTAGCGATAGCCTTCGCCTGCGATCTCAGTTCATTTGAAGTGGGGCCTTATCATTCCTGAATTGTCTTAGTGGAATCCACTCTGTCATACACCTGCAGGAGATCTAACCACCTCTGGCGATAGCCTCTTATCTCTGAACAGGAATGATGTTATCAAGCCTGGCAAGTTCTGGGCGTGGCCCTCTGGACTACATCCACCCCTGAAGGCCGGAGAGGTAGCCTGGAGATATTGATTTTACTCAAGTACCGGCGACCGCCTATCTGTCCTGATTCGTATGTGAGCACCGCCGGAGATAACGGACGTATCGGTTTGCGTAGATTTTGGTCGCGAGATTGGATCCGTGGTACCGTGGACACTCAAAGTCTATGCCTAGAGTGGCTAGTTGATGCGGGTAAAACTCGGCTAGCCGGTGAGTTTCAATGTAAATTACTGCAGTTCAGGATAGTCGAGAGAAGTGGACATTAGTCACACGATAAACCTTGAAGGTCTTTTAATTCAGTGACCATAGTCAAGAATGCATGTCTTCCCCGGAACCTGGTATTTATCACTCTGAGAGAGCACTATCGTCGTCATTGAAGTACCGAAATCTGATTCCATCAACCTGTTTTTTCTTTCGTGATCATCATCAAAACCTTCTACCTCTCAAAGACCGCCCCCGGTTCTGGAGCAGTCAGGTTTGATTCTACGTAGCTTGAGCTCCACCTACTTCACATGAATCAATAGCCCGCAGTATACTCGGTCAATCAATTGTAGCTGATGGGTAGATGGGATGAAGATCACCTTGCACCTGCCGAAACAGGGTGTGAGTGAGTATAATGCCTTCTAGACAAACTATTGGCAACGATAGCAAATACATTCCAGCATGGGTGGCAACGGTGATGCGATCAGAAAATACACGCCAAGAAGATACAGTTAAGCGCTAGGATTTTGCTAGGCATGCATTGAACATGTTCCTGTCACCCATGATTTTCTTTCACCTTCTTCTCTATGGTGTATATTGGAGACCCGCAATGAAGCGTACCAACCTTCGACTCGACAACCGGCTATCTCGGGCGCGATGACACGGGGTCGATTCCACATACAGGAGTGATCGCTCTCATCCACATCGCCTGGCAGATATAAATATCCAACCACGCACAGCTGAGGACGCACTTGTACATATTTCCTGCTTCCATCTCGTTTTTCCTTTGACAGATTTATATGTACCTCACTATTGCAACAAATTCAAGCCCAATGGCCCCTCAAGTTTGGTTAATCACTGGAGCATCCTCCGGCTTTGGGGCCCTCCTCGCTGAAGCGGCGCTGAAGGCCGGTCATCAAGTTATCGCCACGGCTCGCAATCCGACCAAAGCAGCTAAGGACTACCCCCAGATCACAGCTTTGGGTGGAACATGGCTTCCCCTGGACGTGACTAGCAAGCAGACGACTTTGCAAGTGGCACAAGCGATCCAAGACCATGGCGGTAGAATCGATGTTGTGATCAATAATGCTGGGTACGGTCTCGTGGGTAGCATTGAGGATATTAGGTACGAGGGCACAAATTGCAATCCGATGGCATGTGTATGGGGCTAAGGGACTACAGCGAAGATGAGCTCGACGTTCAATTCCAGACGAATGTCTATGGTGTGGTCAGGGTCACCAAAGCCGTGCTTCCCTTCATGAGGGCGCAACGCCAGGGCACCATCGTCAACATTAGTAGCATTGCGGGTTTTGCCGCCGGGCCATCCTCTGCGGCATATGCCATGACCAAGTTCGCTGTCGAAGGTACGTAAGTGGCCAGCTCGGTCTTGCTACCAAAAGTCGGGATGTCCTGCTAACCTCCTTTCAAATTTAGCCCTGTCTGAAGCCCTGTCTACCGAGCTCGACCCATTCAATATCCGTCTCCTACTAGTGGAGCCGGGCGCTTTCCGGACCAACTTCATCGGATCACACAGGACCCCCGCTGTTGGGCTAAATGAGGGCTACAAGGACACACCCCTGGCAGCTGCAATGGGTAAATGGGAGACTTTTGCGGGAAAGCAGAGCGGAGATCCATCAAAGGCGGTCCAGCGGATCCTTGACGTGATTCAACTACAGGGCCAGGGGCAGGGTAAGGAGCATCTCCTTCGCCTCCCGCTGGGGACTGATTGCTTCCCGCGCATGGTGGAGAAGTTGGAGAGTGTGAAGCAAAACCTGGAGGAGATGAAGGAAATCGCTTTGAGTACTGATGTCGATGATGAATGAAGAGGCGGAATGTTTTCTGATCGGCCACGGAGTGTGTATTGTACACGGCAGAATGAAAATGCTTTTGCGATAATTGGAAGTATCCTGGATTTAGGATTATCGAGTGGGTTGCGAACCCGGGAAAAGATAATATTGTTTCTAAGTATGCTTGGATGCAACAAGAGTGCTAAGGTTTGAGCTTCCACAAACTCTAAGGTGCATGTCTTTGCTATACGCGCCCGACACTCTTCGGAGGTGCTACGCCAAGTCTATCCATGCTACCAGCATAAACAGGAGCAACTTGGCGTTCTAACCGTAGCTATTTATGCGTATGGTTCTCAGAACAAACTTTCCTACCCTATAGTAATCTCATTTTTCTACACAATCCAAATGTCAACTATACCTGTTCTAAAGTCCCTCCCATTCGTAGTCAATACCGCCATAAACTTTAGCTTCTTAGATAACAGGAAATCAAGTGATAGCCCGCTGATTCTATCGGCTAGAGTCATATTTGCGAGACTCATAAGATGGATTATTTATCGAACTGGTCCGTATTTGTGTCTGTAGACAGGCCCCTCCTGGATCCCTACTGACGACTGTATTCGATTGATCTACACACTGCCTGTCTTTTCTTGGTACGGTGTGTCAACTTTGTTTCGATGCCGACATAATTCAGCCACTGAAAACTCCTGTCTCCAAGACTGAATAAGCAGTGGTAACGAGAGCCAGCCAACTCTCCATCAGGTTCAGCTTTAGCTAAGGCCTACGACCGCCTGGTTTCAACATTTCGTACAAAGCAAAGCAAGCGTTTGCTTGAATTAGAGCCCAAATAGCTCTAAGCTATAGCAAGCTCCACTACGTTGACCGATTTTGGATGAACTTGGATTGACTTTGATTACCTTGAATTCATATATCGCAGTATAACGTACTTGAGAAGCAGGACGCAATTGAAAACCGTGATATTGAAAGAAAGAATGACGGAACAAGCTTCGTGACAAGGGAGATCATGTGAGTTAGGAGAATGAAAGAAGTCTTCCTCGACTCTCTTCAATGTAAACCTCTCGTTTACCTAATCCGCGGCCGATACTCCAAGGCATCCTCGCCTCGCTCCCGTCCATCGTCTTGGTCACAATGCTGGAAGTATGTCGTCAGGAAACCAGAAGAAGATAGTCTGTTACATATGACATATGCACCCAGCCCTTCCTAAGCAGGAGTCTCATACGCGGGCGGAGCATGCCGCTCCCACTCCTCAAACTCCGACAGGGTCACCTCGTACCCAAGGTGCCGTTTCAATAGCTCATGCGTCACATACCGCTCCGGGGTGTTGCCCTGCGCGTCGACGAACGCGACGTGCGGGTTGACCTCACTGATGCGCTGGAGCTCGTTGGCGTGGCGGTGGTGATGCGGACACCCGTCGGCCCCGATCAGGAAGATCGTCACGTGGACCCACGACAGGCTGAGCAGCTCCAGCTCGAACTCATCCATGTCGGTCGCCTCCCCGTCCAGCAGCAGCAGGAGCCGGAGGATCGGCATCTGGGGCCCGGCCTGCCAACCGTATACCGCGTGGTAGGTCGCGAACCCCGCGTGCCGCTGGAAATGGAGGTCCTTGACCTGCTGCCAGCCCGCCATGACGCGCGTGCCGCCCCCCACGGTGATCTGGCTCCACACCGAAGCGAAGTTCCGGTGGTTGATGTAGCCCATGTAGGCGGCTTTATTGGCGAAGGTCACCAGCTGGTAGCCCTCGCGGTTCTGGTCATGGGTGGCGAGCGCGTCCGTGAAGCGGCGGATCACTGCTTTGGCGACATCTGGATGGAGGATAGATTAGCATAGGGGAAAACTTGTATATCATTACATGGCGGGGGGTGGTCCCATACCTTTGTTCTTGGGCTGCATTGTCCGCTCATAGCGGGTGACCATATATTGCTCATAGGACGGTCGCACGGGGTCAAAGTCCATCGACCCCGACACGTCCAGGAGGATCATTGTATTGTCCGTCGGCAACTCAGGCCCATCGATAGCCCGCAATGGAGATGGCATCACCTGGCGCGAGTAGCCCACGGCTGAGGGGGTTTGCGTCTGACAGATATCGTCCAGCGCCTCGTAGACGGGCGGCAGGTCTACGGCAGTGGCCATGCGCGTTCGCGCCATCTCGAGCGCGGAGATCACGTCTGGTTTGAGCCACTGTCTCGGTTCAGACCCGTTAGTGGACTCAACCCGATGATTCAGGACCCAGTACAACCGCTCCTCGGCCGTATTTTCGTACCCGCGCCAGGTGGGTGTAATTCCACGCCATCCCTCGGCCGCCTCGATTCGAAACTTGAGTGGGTTGGAGTTCTGCTTTGCCCACGCAACCGGGATTGGCTCGAAGTAGCCGGCGCGCAGGAGGTGGAGATACTGCATCGGGCGGTGCACACGGAGGGCCGCAATGCGTTGCGTCAACCCTAGGCGTTCCTGGTATTCGGTGACAATGCGGCGGGATTCGGGGTCGGGCCATCGTCCCGCCTCTTCCGCCAAGATTGTGTCGCGCAGCTCGCGATATTCTTCTCTCCGCTTCGCTTTCCTGGTAGCTTCCCGCTCCTCGGACGACCGGAGGGACAATGACCTGCGCATCTGGGTCAAAATCGACGGCTTGAGCGAGTCGGATCGATGGTGCGCCGTGTCCGAGCCATCGCCGTCGTTGGCGACCACCGGCTCATCCTCCACCTCCCAGATGTTCTCTGTCGGCTCGTACTGATTTGCAATCCTCTGCGCAGTAGCATTGAGACTGGAGTTTAGACGAATGGTTTCCACCAGCCACCGGGCGTGGTATCGGGCTACCGGCTTCTGGCGTACACGACCTACGGGGCCATATGGAGTGATGATTCGGGCGTAAGGGTTGTTGTTCCATATCTGCTGGGAGTAATAGCAGTCGTGGTAGTATTTCTCACCTGTTCCCCCCTGCTATGTCAGTTGTTCGTCCGTCTCGACAACGACCACACGTAAAAAGCGAGCGTAGTGGGTTGGATCCTCACCGGGATACATCACGGCTTCGGACCACATCTTTAGCACCGCCACGCGGTTCTGCTTGCGGATCTTGTATTGGTGGATGTCGCAGGCGCAGGTCAGCATGTGCTTTGCCTCATGCTCCGGTTCAATCTCGTCGTTGAAGATCTGATGGTCCCACTGAATTTGCTGCAGTCGGTTTTGCATGTCTTGCTATAGATGCAGAGAGACTTCTGAGTTAGGTGAGAACAACACAAGAAGAGGGCCGAGGGAACGAGGCTCTGCACACACCTCATCGCGCGCGCGGAGCTTCGCCGCCTCAATAACCGGATTGGTGTACACGGCTCTGGCTTCGTTGTCTCCCATTGCGACGGCCGCTTGATAAGAAGGAAGAGGATCAGCATGATCGGGCTGGCTACTCTGATCCTGGCTCACGGAATTTGAGGTGTCGCCCGGTGCGGCACCGTTGGCGTCTGTGAGAGAACCATCGTAGAATTGCGTGACGGCCTCTTCGAGGGTGTTTGCTCCCTATCAATGATATATAAGGTGAATCGGAAAAAGGCAAGCGATCGAGTAGGGGAAAAGCTTACCTGTAAGTACAACAAAGCTTGTCCTTCGTTGGCCTGCGGGACGATCGTGAGGAACTTGGCGATATCTTCCCGCGTGGGAGTCATGGTGGGGCAAACAAGTGACAACGTGTCGGGAGTTGGCGAAGGAGCAGGAGGCAGCGGCTACCCATTGAATTTAAACTCCGCCGGTGGACTGCTTTCAGTGATGACAAGGCAAGCTAGTGCGATGGGTGTTCAACCCGAATTACCCGACTATCGAAAAGCTTAGCTCAGGCACTGTGGCTTAGGTGACTAGGCCGTTCGTTAGCATGCGGAGTGGAGCACACCCCATCAAGTGAGCCGATGGTTAGTGCGAGTAATCAGTACTTAGTCTATCACGTGTCGGGTGTATACATTAGTAGTGAGTCACCGGACTTCTCCCTACGATAGTATGGAAGTGATTCTATGATAAGAATAGATTGGATGACTGGCCTGATAAGTTCACCCAGCCACGCCTGGGATGATTGCGACAATTAGGGCACAGCAACCGAACGATTTTCCATCCCAGGAATTCCCCACAAAATCTGCCCCACACCCACCCACTTGTGGATCCTTCAGCAACGATCATGGATATGTGTACATACGTACTCGTAAACCGGCAGATCTAAAATGAGTAATCAGGTCTCCACTGACAATCGTACACGACCTGACTGAGTATGATAGTGGAATCGCAGAAAACTATTCCCAGCCTCTCCTTATCTCCATCACTGCTTACTGCCGGGTCGATAAAATCTGGATTAGTTGTTCTGTTTCTCGAAATACTAGGTATATGGCCCAACTTGCCACAAGCTGACTGGGACCACTATGGCTTCCCAGCAATGTCCATCAAGAATTGACCATCTCTCTAATTCTCTGGAAGTGTTTCCATTGCTCCTTGTTGTGACAATTCTCCGCTGCCCTCCCTCTGTTTTCAATCCAATCCAATAAATCACCTGCTGCAAGCCCATTACCGTGGTCAACCACATTGATCAGATATCGCACCGTCTGATACCTCTGTGTCGCGATGTAATGACGAGCTCACGATTACTTTCGCTCTGGGAAAGTTCGAAGATCAGAATTGCTCTGATGAAAAAGCCTCCGACTCGAGAACAAGGTCGACTCAACTGTTCCAGTCTTGTGTGCTTTGTCTGCCTAGCGGGTGGGCAGCCCTAACCTGAGCTTGTTTGTCCTTGGCTGGACCCCGACTCTTCACAGTAACAAAGGAAACCGATCTATCTGCTTTTATCCTCTTTCAGGGCAGGCTGTTCGCTTGATGAACGTCATGATCGCGACCGGGGAAACAAGAAGTTATGTTTCCTTCTGAAACTGTACTTGGCTGGAAGAAATCCAAGATGAACGGTTCGCACTACGTCATCCAGGAAAAGGAAAAGGTTAAAAACAAAGCATGATTCGGGAGATTCACAGCAACCGGGGTGCCTCGGTTCTTTCAGAGCTAGAGGAATGTCAAGTTCGATTTATTCATTCGAGAGTGTGGATGGGAAATATAAATACCCACTGCTTGACTGCGTAGCCGAGTTCTTGGAATACTGTTATCATCAAGCCAAGTCTCAACATCCTACAATAGTGATTACTTGAGTGGTTGTTCTTTGGATTTCCATAGACTTTGCCATACGAAGAAACAGAGACGCCGACATATAACAAGGAGCAGCAGGAGCTCGTGGACTCTGCAGTCTATGTCTGGGGACCTTAGATGGCTGGTTCAAACCAGGGGTAGAACCCGTTTCTTACCAACACGCGTTAGTGAAGACTGCCGACCAGGGTCAACCGTTTCGATATACCGGCCAACCCGTGGACTTGCACTTGATCTGCCAGATTGCCACATTCCTGGAACAACATGATGTCCCATGCTATTGATCAATGATGGCATGTGGCGGGTCTACGGATGCAAGAACCGCATCCTCTCCGTTGACCTAGTCATTGAAGCCTGGGCCACCAAGAAGGCGGTCCAGGCTTTGCACAAGGCCGGGTTCGACGACAAGCCTCAGAGTACCGACCATTTCAAGTCCCAGAAAGATGGTTAAGGCAATGATGGATCTCCATACAAATACCTCTATGACCTGCGGTTGCGGGATCCGCTTGAAGGGTGGTGGTTGCCCGCCCATGTCTTCCATCTCCGGCCGGGCCCCGGGGAAGAGCGCCATGTGGACCTGAACCTGTTCTACCATGAGTGCTATTTCCCGCTCCTGAAGTCTCCGAAGCTGGGACGGCCTCCCTTGAATGACGATACTTATCTGGTCACAACCGACCCGCGTCTTGCAGAGCACTGCCCCGATCTAAACTCCTATGAGATCAAGGTGTTGCGTCCGGCGCGGCTGGTGGAGGCTCGGGTCCGCCTCTGCTACCGAGATTTGTACTTGATAACTCAACGTCGCATGTGGTCAAAAGAGTGGCTTAAAGGTGCCACGTGGGTGCACGATCTCACAAACATCTTCTACTCGGCTGCTGCGGCCGATCATACGGATGGGCCCAGTGGTGAGGCAGATCACAACCTCCCCTGGGGCTTTCAGAATTGTTTTCGGAACCCGTTCTTGACTGAAACGCCTGCGCTCACCCTGCGAGATCTGGATCCCGTCTGGCTCCGCCTGGCAGAGTTCCAGCCGCTCTTCCAGGAGTATTGGAAAGCGATGATTCTGTCGCGGAGCGTGCCAAAGAAGCCTTCACCCAGCCGGCCAGTGATCGACCACTGCCCTGTTCTGAGTATTTACAGCGACTGTGCAGCGTACCCGGCAATGAATGAGTTTGCCTGGCGCTTCAAGGAGGCCGACCTCTTCCCGGATGGCACCGGTCCATTCCCCGAGGTTCATGTCGAGGCCTGGAATAAACTCCGCCGCGACTTCCCGGGGGTGTCGATGGAATCGATATTTGATTCCGACGACAACCGCTGCAATGTTCTCGAAAAATGGATCAGTGTGAGTTACGACTCGCTGTACAGATGGCGCAGTGACCCATGGTCACGACATTACCGATCTCCGTGATAGTCGTCTATGTCTGGGATTTGCCCCGGCTAGCTAGATGTTAGTTTTCTTTACAAATTAAGCAACCAGGGCAGTCAATTCCATTCAGCTTGCTTGTTATGATTAATCTACTACATGAATCAAATGTTTCAACATTACTGCAGAAGTCAAATCTCAAAAAAACGTATCCTCCCACAAGAAACAAAACAAAAAAAGGGGGAGGGGCAAGACCCGAAAAGGCGAGGAGCGACGAGAGCTCAGAGCGATGAGAATACCAGTAGGACGTAGTGGTGAAGGATCCAACAACACCCAACCCCATCCTTGAACAGACGTTTAAGGACTTCGAGTTTAGAAAGGCCCTAGCCTCTTTCTTCTGGATTCTGCTCTTCTTCCTCTTCTATCTGGTTGCACCCTTCGCTTTCGTGCTCCGTCTCCGTCGAGGCAGTCTGACCACCCACTGCTATGTCCACTGCAGACCCCCGCATGAGTCGTTCCACCACGGTAATGATTTCTTCAGTTGACAACGCATAGTCGTTGGCGTGTGCGGATGGTTGATATCGAGATGATCGATTCTCTCCGACTTACTCGGGGGGCCTGGCACGTCAGGTTGATATAACGGCAGAATCACGATATGATGTGGTCGGTTGCAAATCTTATAAGATAGTGACAAAACGTCTCCCGAGCTAGAACGTTCACCGGGGAACTTAGGCAAGCCTCTGATTATCGATAGTACATGACCATAGCGATCTACCACCAAGCAAATCACGTTCTGCGAGGATGGACTCCTTAGCAATCCTCCATGTGTTGAGAGCCATGAAGGCTGGGGTTGAGGGGAAGCAAAGAACCAACCGGAAGTTGGATATGCTTGTCCGCCCACTTCAAGTCCTCCTTCGGATACATAGCCAGATCCCGGACGACCGGAAGCGGTGCTTCATTGAGCCCGTCTCGGTATCGCGCGTTTGAGGAAGGGGCTTCACTTCGCCTTCAGCAACTGTCGACTCAGCAATGCTCGGACAGACCGTCCGCACGAGCGCAGATGGTAATCACTACTAACATGCCGCCGTGTTTATATATGTTGATGTTTGGTTCGACAAGATCTGGGCGGGAGTCTGCCCCTGACGGCTCGGTCCGGGCCTTGACCGGCAATACCCTCGCTCTCTCCGCGGCCAAATGGAGACTCACTGGCGGGTTACGATTGCTGACTATCATGAAGATATACCGTACAAAGCCCTGCAATCGCGATGTTGAGATATCAAACATCTGGCACACGATAATTTCGAACACTCGCAGGACTGGTGTTGCGTGGCTGGAGCGATACCGGAGGTTTATCAAGCTGCCAAGGATGGGGCACGGCACGTGCACTACGGACCCAGCTGCCCCGCTCCAGTTAAACTGACAGCTGCAAGGGAGTAATGATGAGCCATGCATGCTGCATTATTATAGTTCGGCCTTCGAAGATCTGAAACCACTGATGATATTGCAGTATAGCTATAGTCTGGTGTGGCAGTGAAAGGGGTCTTGCTTCGTCAGATTCCCCTGTGACGTCTTCATTTACTGGCGCCCTATAATTGAAGAGGATGTGGGGAAGGAAAGTCAGCGGCGGTGTTCAGAAACAGAATCAAGCGTTTGATCAACGTGGGGCAATTGAGTAAGTGACCACTTGGATAGAGAATACGGGCACCTGATAGGCACTACCAGACTAGACTCAACTCAATTAGTGAAGACCCAGTGCGGTGAAAGGTCCCAAACAAGCTTCAGGTCAGGCCAACCATGAAAGGAATTGGCATTAATCAAAGACCGGAGAGGCAATTGTGACAATAACATTGAGTTGAAACGTTTGGCACTGCCTAGGGCATTTTCGGAGATGGGAGACAGAGAAGATCTTGCCGCGCAACGCGGAGGTAGGAGATTCTCTGTTGTTTTGAGCCGGGCGCCGGTGACTACTTATCCGTTAATACCCAACTTCCACACGGGCGCTCTTCTTTCCCCTGCTACCTAGAGAGTACTATCATTGAGGAAATGGGTGTGAATGGCCGACAAAGGATGTGTAATCGCATATTTCCACGCTTTTAGTGGTGCGCTCACCTCACGCATAGCACGTAATCTCTAGTTTGTGGCTGTGCAATCGGCCATCGACGATGTCATCATAACAGGATGACCAGCCCATTCTCAGCAAAATTCTACCCTCTCACCTTTCTCTTCAGCCACTGGGCTCGCTCGTGGGGAGATTCGTGCATTGGGTCTGGCTCCGGCTCCGCTCTATGTGTGTAGAGAGTTTGGAAATGTTCTGGTAGCTCATCTCACGCTTTGCTCTGTAATGCAGCGGATTGCTATATGTAGAAGTGTGGAGCGGTGCATAGGGGCTACAGAACACATCAACTTGACTACTAGTGGTCGTCTTCCCATATTTTTACAACTGGGCTTTTTAATTTCAAAAGTGCTTCCTATTACACTCCAACCTGACTTCAAGCTAGTTGTGATAATGAGAATGTCCTGGATGCACCAGTTTGGCAAGGTGTCGCTTGGGGCCGCTGGATTGGTCTCCCTCTTTCCTTTGGCTTAAGGACTTGCTCCGCCTTACCATCATTTCCACCAAGCTACAACCTATCTCGTACTCTGCCAGAAGATTATTTTGTCGGTTTTTCACAGAGCACAGCTTTTCTGAAAAGGCGGTGCCGAGAACGTGCACCCGTTCTGAAGAGCATTTCGTTTTGTCTGTGTTGTGGACTCCTGCCTCTACTTCCCCCGCCTGTGTCTTCTCTTCCTTCACCAACTTCCAGTCACCCATCTTTCACTCTTCCTGATACTCCCCACTCATTTGTACCCTGTTCATCTTCTCTCTCTATTCGTCTTCCTTTCAACAAACCTACTCCGCCATAAGGGAACAGCTGTCTACCTGAGCCTACGCTCTGCCTGCTATACTTGATCACGCCAAAGTTCGATGGTTGGTTTCTCAATACCTTACGGTCGATCAGAATGTAATTCACTAGCTGGTCCTTCGCTTCACGTTCAGATCCGTTGTTCTAACCATTTCGATCCCAACAGTGAGTCCCCCGACAGTAACCATGGTGAAAGGTCGCCGTCGTTGGCGACGACCATGGGCTTTCTTCCGGTCGATTTTCCAATCCCTTCCCCATTGGGGTCCTCGAGCATCCGCAAACAAGCCTTCCGATCCACCTTCCTCCACACATGCTCCTACAAGCCATGGGCTGGGGATAGCTCTCCCTTCGACGGTGATTGAAAACATGGGTGAAGCAATTGCGGCTGCTGCGGGAGTGGATTCATCGGTCGCGAGCGGGACACCAAGCACGGTCACCGTACACTACACCTGTGCTGAGAATAACATCGTTCCTGCCTGTCGGATCAATCATACATCAAGTCAGTCGACGAAAAAAGCCATGAGCGAGGTTCAAGGTCCGCTCAGCGTGGGGACTGCACATCTTGAGAGCAGCATGAGGAGTGAGAAAGAAATTATCATCCCACTACCACCCCCCTGGGAGCCAATTCCAGCCCAAGGCGGTGCTGAAGCCCCTGAAGTGTCCAGTGGTGGTGGTGGTGGTGGTGATGATGATGATGATGATAATGATGACGACGACGACGATGATGACGACTTCTTCACTCCAACTGCAACAGTGGTAACGGCCGATCCCAACATCACGATCGAGGTTCTGGCCGCGCTGGATAGCCAGGCAAGAGCGAGTATTATGAAGAAGAGTATCCAAGAGCAAGCGAAGCTGATACTAGAGCCCTGCAACCTCGTGTTACTACCCCTCGGATCCACACTGAACAACTACAAGATCTCTGTTCTTGGAATTGTGCGGGATGTTGACTGGTACTTTGCGGCAACGGCTCGTACGTACACCACGGACTTTTATGTAGTGGACATTGAAGAGTTCGACGTGGTTATTGGCCAACCGACGATCAAACAATATGGACTTCTCAGAAAGCACACCGAAATTCCACGACGTGTTCTTCGGCGCCTTTGAGGGGTTAATATACTTAAAAAGGCGGAGAGGCGGCGGAGGGTGCACAGATAGAAGGGCACGCATGCAGCGCATATATCATATGTCCTATCCGCGTTGAGGTGCGGGCAGTGACACATCTCATGCACTACGTCCATTTCCTCGCCCTGTCCTACTTCCATTCATGCAACTCATTTTCTCCTCCTGAGGAGATTTCTTTCGTTTTTTATTCGTGCATTTTTCTGTGGTTGGTGTTTGGAACCTTGGGGTTCGAAGAGCATAAAACATAGATGGCAAACGGTGGGGTGGGCATAATGCTGATTTAGAATTGTTTTGAGACCCCAACCAGCAGCGTCCACCCTTTGCTTTTCCTGCTGTTTGTTATCCCAACTTTGAAGTTGTTCCTGCTGTTTCCGACCGGCCCAGGATCGTTGCATGCTTAGCATGTATCCGGTGCTTTATTTCCTTGCTTATTCTTATTTATCTAAAGTACAAGTTATGACTAGTCACTGTGACTCTAGGATATTCTTTCTAAAAGACAGTGACGCTGTCTGCAAATGTGTCTAACAGTGATAGGGTGGTTTAATGCTACCATTGTGCTTCAGCCTCGTGTAGCCTTTTCCCCTCCACCATGCAGCACTGCGCACCTGCGGCTCTTGAAAAATCGATGATGGCGGTGAATGTTTATAATTGCCCTGGGCAATGGAGTTCTCTCCAGGTCGGACAGCAAATATAACAGGCAGTTTGTCCTGCCATCGAGCTGTCTTTTGAAGCAATTCTTGCCTAGGAACCCTCGCACTACCACGACAAATTGTCTTGCAACCGTCGCTGAAACCTTTCAGACTGGTCACAGAGACTTTTCCTCCGCTATTTCGAATGCAATCAAGCATTGTAGAAGTCCGGTGCGCAGCACCGGATGGCGTGCAACTACTGCTCCAAGCGGCCATATCAACCGAGCTGGCGGTGAATATCCTGACCCCGCATGGACTTTCCCGCCTGCCTCCGGCATTTTCAGTCCAGCAGCGCTCCGACGAGATAGCCGTGCAATCACCCACAGGCAGGCCATTCGCGGTCCGCGACTCGATCCGCTTGCACTTCTGGCTCCATCGCACGTCAGTCAGCAACACGAGAGACTTTTACATTCCCGTCGATGAAGCTGCAGGGATTGTAGACCGGGACTATCCCACCAAGGTGCATATCATTATCGGAAGCGACTGTGATCTGAGTTTACAGGCGTGGGACACACAGAACCCATCGATGTGGCCGATAGCACTGGCTCCTCAGACCCAAGGTACGGCGATGCACCCGCATTCCTCCCACGGACACCGTTGACCCTTTACATCCCAGCCGCAAAAATCACACAGGAGAAAATTCAGGAAGCTATCAAGAAGAATGCAGAGGAGGAGGAGAGGCAAAAGCGAGAACGTCAGAAGAAGTCTACTGGACCGAAGCCCGCGGCTGCAAAGCCTGCGGCATCTGCGTAGAGTTGATCCGGACAGGGGGGAGAAAGGAGTTGCAGCACAGTGACAGGATTCGTTCCATTACTCCTCTGGGTAGTCCGTGGGAGGAGCGTCACAATCGTCCTGCCTTGATTATCTCCCCGTCTTTGGTTTCGTTTTGCTTTTTGCTATTGGTGTTCCCCCTTCTCTTTTCATTCTCATCCTGTTTGTGTGATCTTCTCAGTACTGTACGTCTTTTGAGACATTTTGACCAATTTACTCTCAGCTTCTGCACTAAAGGACCATGGAGTTAAGTCTCAGTTTTGCCCTTGCTTGGACCGCAACGCACTGGAGTCCATCGGGTTACCCATACGGGTCACAATATTTCCAACTGCAATTTACCGTGGGTGGCAAACGGCCCATGCGCAGCCTGTCAAATGACAATGTTGCATCTGACAAGTGCACGCCGTGTTCACTCGTGTAAGCCAAACCCACCACTCACTACCCGCCCGCCCTTGCTAGCGCGAGGCTGAGTGCATGGGCCGGAGGTAGTACTGGGATGACTAGATGAATTCAGCTACAAGTCCACAAACTGCAAGCAGACTTCTGGGCGACACAAACGACCATATTGCACACGGGAGTAGCCTACCTGTGGCTGTCAGCTAGATGGCGCATTGGCCCCAAAATAGCTGGTGTACATTCGGCGACTATCCCTACACATATAGGTTCCAGGATGTGGCCACACATCACACCACCCAGCCAATAAGCAGGAACATGCAAGTTGTCCTCCAAAGAGAAAAGTTCATCAGACGGCGAACCTCGATGCCCCTCATTCTAATTCTCTGTGTCCACCACATACCCGTCAGGCTGATTTCTACAGCCCCCTCCCCGCCCGCCTACTCCGGAAATCTTCAAAAAAAAAAGCCTTGTAGTTATCCATTGAGGCTCAAGCTGAACTGACATGCCTAGGATCATTTCTCGTAAGTGGTTTTGGTTTTCCCCCATCTTGGATTGTGACACCATATCTCAAATTTTGGAGCGCTTGCTAGGCAGAGAACAATCGTGGCTTATACTGCTAATGCGCGTCACCAGGGCTATGGAACCGATACAGCCGCACGAGGGATGGACAAGATGACTCTGTATGTGTCGAAACACCCTAGTCCTTTCTCCTACTAAAAGGAATACATTTGAACGAACATTGAGTAGGCTGACGGCGCGGAGGGATATTAGGCACCTCGCATAGCAAGTGATCCATCGCAGCCATCATCCTGTTATAACTGCAACATGAACCTCTTAGTCCCGCTTGCTGCTCTATGTCGCGGTCGACGTCCTCGCAACCGGGACACAAGGCCGTCCACGGAGCGGCGCTCCCCGGCGCAATGGGAGAAGTCCCAAGCCGCACGACGCGAGACGTTACCGCCAGAGTATTCGAGTGTCAGGACCGATTCATTGCCGGCGTATCAACACAAGCCGCGACGGCAAAAGCAAAAGCAACAGCCAAACCCGACAGAAGAACCATCAGTACCACGACATCTTCAAAGCACGAAGCCATTGAACGACGCCCTCATACCCGACGACCGAGTCCAACACTCGGATATCGAACAGCACGCACTTGCGCACTACGACTATGTCTACGCCATCATCGTCCAGTCCCCCGACGGGACAACCCGCCTCCGTCGCCAGATGGTACTCCCCTTCAACGTGGACGTGGACATCATGTGCGACGAGACGTGTCGCCGGCTCGGCGCTCCGATCCAGCCCTACTACGGAGCCGCACTCACGGCGATTCCGGGCTATCCGGACCTCAAACCGGTAGGAACGGCGGAAGTGGAGTGGTCGTTTTGCGGCCAGTGCCAGACGCATCGCACGACGTTCCATGTGGTCCGCGATCTCGATGCGGACTTTGTGTTGGGGAGGCCTACGATCCGCCACCTGGAGCTGGAGAGGATGGATTCGGCAGTTGCGGAGAGATTGCACGCCTCAGAAGTGCGGTGATTAGGAAATTTCGTTGTGTGGTCTTGCTTTGCTGGATAGAATGGGTGGTTCGGCTTCTTGTCCGTTTCAAATGTTGTTTTTTTCCGTTGTGGTATATGTTATGGTGGCCGGTTTCGAGAGGAGATATAGTGAGGTCTAACTAAGCAATCCGCAGGCTAGTGAGAGGAGAGGGTTCTGGATACGGATGGATATATTTGTTTCTGTGTGCGCTCTCTCGCGTGATAGCGCGAAAGTTCTAGCCTTTGCTACAGTTGCTTCTGCGAGGAGGATACAGGGGACTGAATGTGCCATCACTTGGCAGGCTGACAGTGCGGGCGAATCTGGAAATCATGATAGAAGGAGCGGGGGTGGTAGGGCTGGGCATTGTTAGGACGACAATGTATCGAGTCCTCCTCCCGTTTAATCAGAATGAATGAGTCTTGTGGACCAATCTAACGAGTCGCTGTTGGCTCCTATTCAGGCCGTCCAACAATTCCATAGGCCATAGAGTAGAGTAGATACACCCTCAAAAGACAGTACAAACTGATCTGGCCTCGATCTCAGCCTTTGCATCACCAGAGCCTCATTGTAGTCATCGCAGTCTAGGCAGCTAGCCACAGGCAGGGATCCGTCTACAAAGATGTCGAAAAGCCAATCACATGAGCAATAAAGTGCCTGCTCCGCCTCGTGCTGCCTGTATTTAATCAGGAGCCCCCTTTGGAGAGCTGCCCAGGGAAGCCGGCGCCTTTCAACATCGCTAATATTTCTGCATAGATACTCTGAGAGCACTTAAGATATCTGAAGCAAACACAATCATTCAGCAACATAAAAGAAGGAAAAGTAGAAGATAAAAATGACTCGCCCGCCCCTCCCAACCCACCAAACCACCACCCCGGGATACGACAAACTCGCCACCCTGATGGCCCTGGACCCGGGGTCCAGCATCTTCCGGCGGTTTGCCAAGCTCAACGCCAAGAACCTTCTGTACCTCCAGGCGGAGCTGGTATACCTGCAGACGGAGCTGGACGAATGTGTCCAGAGAGACCACCGATCCAGCTCGGACGAGAAGCGCGCCTACGCGTTCTCCGTGTGGCGGCTGCAGGAGTCGCTAGATCAATCCGAGGAGGAGTATCCGTCGCAGTGGCGGAAGGTGCTGGAGGCGCGGGCGCTGTTGAGGGAGTATAGTATGATCCTGCTTCACTTGCCGTTTCCTGTCTGTCTATGTTCTAGATCGAGGGAGGGAAGAGCTGCTACTAGGGCTTTTGTTCAGCTCAAGACTCCTTGCTACTACACCGATTGACGAAAGCTGAGTATGGAGCAGATGAAGCCCTCCTCCAACAGGCGCAACTCCTCCGCTTTAGTGCCCCGGACCCTAGCGACCTTGAGGTCTTCAAGGAATGGCTCCTGCGCGAAGAAGCCAGTCACTACCAGAAACTCCGTCCCATGTACCAGTGGCATGAAAACGAGTCGGACCTGATCGCCCTGTGCAGTCGCCATGAGGGTGCCGATGCGTTCACGCGCTGGGTGTATCGATCCGTCATTCCCTGGTTCCATCGGCGCTGGGGGGTGAACGATCTAGTAAGTGACCCCTACCCCCACTACTACACCATGTCCGCCTATCGGAGAAATCGCCAACCTGGCCACAAGAACAATGACACATCCCATGTTTCAACCTTTTCCCCCAAACAGAAGCTTAATGAATCAAAACAGAATCGAAGAAACCACGCCACCGACGTCTGGTACTACAACAACCGCACCATCAAGAGCCGCACCTACGTGGCCAGCCTGCTGATTGCGGGGTTTCTGCCGGCCTCGTCCATGATTGTGCTGCACTTCCTGCGGAATACGGCTGCGCGGCTGGTGACGATCTTCGTCTATAATATGGTGTTTGTCCTCGTTATGGGGCTGATGGTGAAGGCGAGAAAGGTGGATATCTTCGCGACGGCGACGGCGTAAGTTGCCTTCCTCATACCTCGGGATTTTATCATTGCTTGGAGGCTTGGGAGACTTTAGGGTTTGGCCTTTGGCAGTGATTTCTCTTTTCTATTCTGTGGGTTGGGGGGAGAGTGATTTGCTGATCTTTTGTTCTGTGATAGATTTGCGGCGGTGCAGGTGGCCATGATTACCAATGGGAACGGGAGTGGAAATTAAATGCGACCATGTAGGAGTTGTTTGGTTTGCTGTAGGAGTGTTCGGAAGATACTATGGCTCGATTGGCGGTTTTGTTTTAACCTTGACTTTGTTGTTATAGGTATACTTCGACTAGTGAATTCATGGTTTGGGAAACTTCTGATGCCAAATCGCTAGAGCCGTTCGCCAGACTGTCACAGAATAAATAGTAACTACGGATGGTTAGATCTACCACCGCAAAATGAGCACGGCCACTGGATGTCAGTAGCCACATTCCACCCGCCACACCCCCCTCTCGGCATCGATTGTCCATGTGACCAAACTGTTAGTCATTTTGATGTAGCCTCACCATTATATTATCGCCATGCCGAAGCCGCAACCTCTTTTTCATTAGATACGATTTTCTCCTCCCCACAGAACAAGATAGAGGCTTCCCAGCCTGAGCATTTGTGTTCATAATTAGTCCACCCATTTCTAATATTGACGCCAATCAAGACAGCCATGCGATCATTCAAGCGTGTCTAAGTTCTGACTGTCATCAATGCAAATATCGTCCTTGTCGTTTGACGGAATCAAGGGGTTATGGGGCAGATGCCCCTGCATTGTGCCCCACTCTTGTACCCACCTTGAGACCCACCTGCGATGCACTGCGTTCACTCTTTGCCCCACGTCTATGTATGTGTAGAACATGCATGGCGGTTCCGGGTTTCTTCCCCATACTGCGGATTCGCCTACCTTCACGTGGACAGGTTTTACTCCTCATACTGTTAGAATAATCGATTCAACGAACTGCCACCATCACTCAATAGACTCACAAAATCCCTGCTGTCTAAACCCCACGTGCAGCCAGGGCCTCGACCAGCCTAACAAAGAATCGCTGAACATGTGCTACTCCTAAAACCGAGTGATGCTCGGCCGGAACTTCATAGTACTCGCTCTCCTCCCTTTCAAACTCCTCCCAAGCCGCCAGCCGCCGCAACCCCTCCTCTTTACCCACATTCAAGAAGTCCAAGGGCTCGCAGTGAAAAACATCTATATGCGCCACCGTCCCGCCCGGCCGATACTCCCTGCCAATCTCCTGTAGGCTAAACGCCACGTCAATCCACCTCGCAAGACTCCTGTCATCCAGCCCTAATTCAACCATCCGAGTATGATCGACATGAGGAAGCACGATTTCGACAGCCTCCTCCCTCGTTGCACCCCTGACCTCATCTAGACACTGCTGCAGTGCCTCGCGCGACAGGATCCTAAGGAAGAAGGCAATGTTCACCAAACATTCCGGCCACTGCACCTGGCGCAGGCGCGGACTCACATACGGCGGCCGGTTGAGACTCGCCAGGAACCGCACCTCACTGCCCTCGGCCTCGAGGGTCTTGGCCAGCTCGAAGGCGACCATCGCGCCGTACGAGTACCCGAGGATCGCGTAGGGGCCCTCGGGCTGGAGTCTCTTCATTGCGGCGTGGTAAATTGTGACACACTCGTCCAGGCTCGTGAAGAAGGGTTCCTCGCGATGGAAGCCGCGCGCTCGGAAGGCGTAGACTGGGCGGTCGCGGATGAGGTGGGCGAGGTTGAGGAAGACGAGGGCTTCGCCCGCGGCGGGGTGGATGAGCCAGAGCGGGGGCTTGGCGCCGTGCGGCTGCAGGGTCACCACCGGGTTATATTCGTGTGTGGTGGCTCGTTCGCGGGCTGTAGCGAGGTCCTGGACCGTGGGATGGGCCATGATAGTAGCCAAGGGGAGGGGCTCGTCCAGCGAAAGTTGATCTTGTAGTTGGCGTTGGATTTGGACGAGGATTAGAGAGGTGAGACCCAGCTCGAAGAGGTTGGCGGTGGCACCCAGATTGTCGGGGTGGGTATCCGGGATGATGTTCGAAAGGATTCGGATGACGGTCTTCTCCGTTTCGGTTCTGGGAGGACAATACGTGGCTTGTCGATGGGCTTGGAGAAGCGCTGCGTCCAGCTCGTGCTCCCTCGTATACACCCCCGAGGCGATCTGGGATCGCAGCTTCGACCGGGATACCTTCCCCAGCGATGATCGCTCGAGGGCAGGTAGAGGGAGGACGCACGGCTTTGTGTTGGTCATGAGCGAGACCTTGTGGCTGATTGCCGTCAGCGTCTCATAACGCGCCCTCGCGTCGTGCGAGCTGTAGCTGTGCGCGTAGACAACATATACCTGCTCAGTGTCCACCCCCGGGCCGCGATGCGCAAAGCACACCACCTCACCCGGAATCACTCCGGGGAGTTGCGCTTCGTTCAAGCCGAGCTCAAGTGCTAACGCATTATGCTTGACCCCGTTGATGGAGATCAGGTCATTTGTCCGCCCAGCGAGGTTGAGGTACCCGTTTGCATCCAGGAACGCCGTGTCTCCCGTCCGAAACCACCCGTCAGGCTGGAAGGCCTCCGCCGTCGCTTCGGGATTGTTGAAATACCCTGCGAAGACAATAGGCCCCCTCACCTCCAGATCACCAACCTCCCCCGGTACGGCGGACTCAATCCTCATCTCGACCCCGGGGATGCACGAGCCCAGGGACGCGAACTCGTACCCGTGCCGCTGATCATACCCCGGAAACCCTAGGTTGTAAATACACCCCGCGCAAGTCTCCGTCATGCCGAACCCCGGCACGATGCAGATCTCCGCCGCCCCGCAGCGGGAGAGATACGCGCTCAACCGGGCACAAACACCCACCCCATTCGCTTCGCCGCCGCTTACGATATACTGCAGGTGCTGGAGGTCGAAGAACGTGGCGCTTCCCGCTGCGGTCGCATCTAGCGTGCGTGCCAGCATCGCCAGGAAGAAGTTCGGTGCAAACGTCCTTGCGACTTGATGTTGCTCTAGGAGCTTCAAGAACCACAGCGGGGATTGAATCACATCGCTTGGGGACACATGCGCTTGATCGACGCCAACGAACAGCGCGTGGAGATGGATCTCGATCAAACTTCCGACGTGGTCTAGGCTGATCCAGTTGAGGAAGGCACTTTGTTTAGTCCGTAAGGGTAGCGCAGCGCATTTACCCTTCAGGGAGCAGAGGATCTGTTGGTGCGTTAGACCCACGGCTTTGCATGGGCCTGTGCTGCCGGATGTGAGCATTAGGATGGCGATGTCAGATGGGGCTTCGCTTGTTGGAGCCGAACTTGCGGCTTCGGTCGGTGACTCGGTGCCGATATCTTGGAATTGTTCAATGGTCTCGAGCGGAATTGTGAGATCGGTTGGGAACTCGTCTATAAGGGCCTGTCTGGTGAGGCAAACTGGATCTTGCAATAATTTCTGCAAGTGGTGCAAGTGGTTCAGGCGAAGACCCTGATCTTGTGGGAAAGGGGTAGACATGGCTGGTATGCAGTTGGCATAGATGAGGGACCAGAACCAGATGATTGTGTCGAGATGGTTGTTCGGACCCAGATGCAGTAGGACTATCTGGCCGGGCGCATAGCCATTCCGTTGCCGAATCTTTGTGCTGTTGGTCGACGCCTGACGGTGGAGCTCTCGGTAGGTAATCCGGGTCGCCTTCTCGCTGTTGCATACCCCATCGGGGTAGAATACGATCCCTCGATCGCTGTGAAAGTGTGCTGCATCTTCGAGAACTGAGA
Source organism: Aspergillus aculeatinus CBS 121060 (assembly GCF_003184765.1). NCBI lineage: Eukaryota > Fungi > Ascomycota > Eurotiomycetes > Eurotiales > Aspergillaceae > Aspergillus > Aspergillus aculeatinus. The sequence continues at coordinate 247,416 of NW_020291510.1, forward strand.
ATAGTGACTGCATTGTAAGCGGGACCAGGTGAACTATTACGAAGTATACGTTGTGTGGGCTATCGTTCTGTGAGAGGGTGTGAAGATCATGAGGGCATACTAACACTCTCAAGAAAGGTATTTATCTGGTTTCGGGTCATAACGAGTCTTTGATCGTGACAGTGGTGGTGACGATGGAGTTTTCCCTTTCGGAAACGCAGCAGCATTCTTCCAAGCCCTAATCAACTACCGGCGCATGCCTTATGTAACCTCGGCACTTCTCGAACAGTTCCTCCCCCACTCCTGTATGGATGGGTTTCCATTCCATATGATGCTTAAACGTTATTTGAGCAAGCATCAATGATATAACTCACGGTAAAGGAGGAATGATCACATGCTTGGACTGGTGGGCTTCGATGAAGCTGGCGCAACGCACGTCATACTGTGGACGGAAACCCGCCGAGTGATTGCGTATATCTAGCCCTATGGTCAGGAGACAGTAACGCAACACACGCCCGCCTTAGAAACGCGCACTATCCATCCACATCGCAAACCATGGATGCAGGAAAGCCCATCAGCAAGGGCTACTCAGCGAGAGTCGAGGCAGATAGGATTTTCAACGGCTTGATCAATGACGCCGAGAGGCTGAATCTCCCTCGCGATGCACTCGGGAGCAAGGTGTTCTTCACCCCCTCGGCAGATGAAATCTATTACCCCACCCCATTCAAAGTGACAGAAACACTCGCCGCCCTGAAGGGTGTCGAGGGGGCGATGGCGGCGGCTATCGCAGATCTGCGCTTCGGGGCAATGCCAGGTGGTAGGGAGATCCGCGTCAGCCTCGAGAGAGCGACGCTATTTGGGTTCCAGGCACTCCTTGCCAAGGTGGATGGTTATTCAAGATCGGACCCTGAAATCAGAAGATATCTGAAAGGTATGCAATTTCACTGCACTTGTTGACTGAAGGCTGAAGTTGGAAGACACCGACATTCATTCTGCCCAGTCGAACCTTTACCGCCGACGGGCTGCCAACATGTATCGAACCAAGAATGAGGATGAGTACTTCTTCCTGCACGGCTCATTGAATCCTACCAAAGCACTAAACATGATTGGTCTTCCGAGCCATCGGCCGGGCCTGACGGAGTACGATGACATCGTTGATCTCATTGGTACACAGGTGGGAGATTTCTCGGCCGCTGAGCTCGAAGATCTCAACCAAGAGTTTGGACAAGCTGGAGTGACAGTCTACACGCACGAGGAATTTTGTGCTACACCGCATGTACGTTCGTGACACATCCCTTCAAGTAGAGACGATGCTGAACCCCAACAACAGGGCAAAGCCAACGTCAACGAGCCCTGGTGGACAGTCTCCCGCATGCCGGACGATGTTCCTCCTACCCCATTCCAGGCAGCCAAATCCAATCGTGCCCTCGGTGGCATCAAGGTACTGGAGCTCTGCTGCGTCATTGCTGGCCCCGTCATTGGTCGTATCCTCGCCGAGTATGGGGCGGACGTTTTGAAGATCACCTGCTCTTCCTCCGTCCCCGATGTGCCGTTCTTCCAAGTGGACGGCAACATGGGCAAACGCGCCGTCGATCTCGATCTCAAGAGCCCCTCAGGACGGCAGAAGTTCGAAAAGCTTCTGGAAGAGACCGACGTAGTGATCGATGGGTTCCGGCCTGGTGTTCTGGAAAAATTGGGCTATACTCCGTCCTCGTTGAGTGACATGGCAATCCGTCGCGGGAAGGGGATAGTCTACGTAGATGAGAATTGCTTCGGCCATATGGGCCGATGGGCTGGTCGGCCTGGGTGGCAGCAGATTGCGGATTGTGTTCGTTGTCCCTCCTCTTCACGGTGGAGTATGAAGTACTGACTGCGAATCACAGTTGACGGGATTCGCGTGGGAGTTCGGGAAGTTCCTAGGCCACCGCGAACCTATAGTGAGCCCTTGGCCGATCGCCGACTACGGCGCGGGGTGTATGGGCGCCATCACGGCCTTGATAGGGCTGTATAACCGCGCCCGATTCGGTGGGTCGTATCATGGGAAGGTGTCGCTCATGCAATTCAATCTCCTCCTTTTTGCGGTCGGACAATACCCCGAAGAGATACAAGCGATGCTACGAGGAAGGGTATCACACGCATTCCGCAGCTTGCGTCATTGCGATGGCGTGGATCGGAGCACCAGGATTGCACTGGCGGACATGCAGCAACAATTCCCTGAGCTGTTCAAGTCCCCAAAACGTTCCACGCCGAATGAGAACCTGACTGAGGTCTGGTATTCTCATTGTTTTGGCACGGATGTTGAGGTGGTGCGGCCCGTGGCTTGCGTTGAGGGGATCGAGAATTGTTTCGTACGGGCGAGTCGCTGCAACGGAGCGGACTCCGACCCCTCATGGAGCTCTTTTCAATTGGTGGAGGACTTCCGGAAGGTGTGAACTATGATATTCGTCTGGTTCGATGGCGAGGGCTTTTGGGTGGCCCTAAATGCCGGGATCAGCACTCGGCGATCATGTCCACGGCTCAATGCATCCCTCGTTAGCTCATGAGAATCACATGGATGCATCCTGGCTCCCTCTAGTAAGTTAAATCCACGAATCATTATGCACACGAGCCTTGATTTCCACCCCCAGAACCAGGACCCATTACATGACATGGAGTTGAAGAAGCGGGCTGATACCCTGTTACCCCTTACTTTTGTACATGCTCCGGCTTCACATCCAGGAAAGATCACCGTCACGTCACGTCAGTCTGGTCGGGAAGACAGATTGGAGTCCCGCCTATCATTTGCTCATGGTGTTTGCGGGTCGGTGCCGCCGTCGAGTTGTAGTCCCAGCTTGACTGCGGAATATTTTATAAGCCAGCTTCAACGCAATAACAACATTATTCTCTTCTGAACAAAGAGCAATTAGCCTGGCAAGATGTCATCTCCAAAAACCAGTAGTCATTTTCCATTCTCAACTCTGAGTAATAATTGTCCGGAGCAAGACGTCTGGTCCTTTGTCAACGATGCAGCCTCCGCCTCCCCGGTGCAGCCGATTGTCAACCTGGGTCAAGGCTTCTTGTCAGCATTACCTTTCAAGATTTGTATTGGCTTCTCTACTAATGAACACAGTGGATACAACCCGCCACAATTCGCTATTGATGCAGCAAAAGATGCCCTAAATAGGGTTGATTGTAATCAATGCTCACCGACAAAGGTAGCGTACCCCTGGCATTGCAAAGACGACCGTGCATCACTGGCTTACGCAACGTATTTGAACCCGAGGTTTAGGGCCGTCCGATATTGAAACAAGCAATTGCACGTCTTTTCTCCAGCTCATGGAAGCAGCCCATCGATGCGGAAACAGAGGTTGTCATCACCTCCGGCGCTAGCGAGGGTAAGTGCTTAATGGTACTTTTGCCGACCGAGAAGCATCTCTAACATTTTATATCAGGCTTGCTTTGCGCATTCATGGCTTTCCTCAAGCCCGGCGACGAGGTTATTGTCTTTGAGCCGTTTTTCGATCAGTATGCCGATTTCACCGGAAAACTATTTGATGAGGGGCGATTTACCAAAAATGCAGGTTTATCAGCGGGATTGAGCTTGCTGGCGGTGTGGTTCGACATGTGCCGCTTTGTCCTCCAGATCAGGATACAAACAGGTTGAAAGGTCCGTCTAACTGGACTATCGACTTTGATGCACTAAAAAGCGCTATCAATAACCGCACAAGAATGATGGTAGGCATGCATACTGCCCCAAGTTTCAGTGCCGAAGGTCAAGGTAATACTAACACTATCAAACATCAACAGGTCCTAAACACTCCGTAAAAACACACTACTTCCCTTTACCCTCCTCCCGCACATAAATAACCATGGCCAGCAGACACAATCCAACCGGCAAAGTCTTCACCCAGCCGGAGCTGCAACTGATTGGCACACTCTGCATCCAGCACAACATCATCATCCTATCCGACGAGGTCTACAACCAGTTATCCTACGCCCCCTTCACCAGTATGGCAAACCTCGTGCCCGCCCTCTACAGCCGTACGTTGAGCGTTGGCTCCGCCGGCAAATCCCTCCACGCCACCGGCTGGAAAATCGGGTATCTAGTGGGACCGCCACCTTTGATTAACGCAGTGGCCGCCATCCACACCAAGATCTGTTACAGCACCGCGTCCCCGCTTCAGGAAGCCGTCGCCATTGCCTACACCCGGGCAGCGAAAACGGGATTCTGGGAGGAAAGCCGTGATCAGATGCAGCGGAAGATCCGGTGTTTCTGCGAGGTCTGGGATGAGCTGGGGATTCCGGTTGCGTCTACCCCCTCATTCAGTCTCCCAGTTCGACTTTAAATTCTGAAGCTGACGTTGACGATTTGAGTGAATAGTATACGCGCCCCGAAGGCGGATACTTTGTCCTCGCGGACTTGTCATCGGTGCAGATTCCGGACACTTACTCTTTCCCGCCGTGGATTGCCACTCGACGGCGCGACTTTCACCTGTGCTGGTTTCTGATCCGGGAGTTTGGGGTTGCCGCGATTCCACCGTCGCTGTTTAATAGTGAGGGAAATGCGCGTCTTGGGGAGAATTATCTCCGGTTCGCGGTTTGTAAGGAGGATGGGCTGCTTGAGTTGGCGAAGGAACGGCTGCGTAAACTGGAAAAATATATTCGTGCCCCACAGGAAGTCTCGGCGAAGATATTTCGTGATGTCCCCGAAGGTGTGAATTAAGTCCTTGTCTGAACTCTATTTTTGGAATAAGCCTATGAGGCAGAAGACAGAGAGAGTGAAAGGGCGAAAAAGGGAGACATGGATAGCCTTGATAAAGGGCTAGTGAAGGCGTGGTCGACAGGGCCGAGGACAAATGCTTTATGCAGAACATTTAGTCGGGAATTCTAGGGCTCAGCTTTATGTGCATAATTCTGTTGAGAAAAGACGGCGGTGGAGTAACAATGGCAGAATCAATCTGCCGCGCCTTCCAGACCTCGGAAGGCCAAGGCGGTCAACCACGCTTAACACATCTTGTGATGGAACTTCCCTTGGTCATTTCATTCACCATCGCACTCGTGATCTCAAAATTATCATGATGAGATCCCATAGAGATGGAACTTCGATCGAACCTATCTATTCTCTCTGCTAGGTCATTCCTACGAGAGGCGGAGGAGCCCAGCAATGTCGTCGCCACCATCGCACCATCCGCAACGCCACCAGAGCCACAACCTGACACAGGAATACCAAATCAGGATACAGCAATGCCAGATGCCTCACAGAGACAGCTCAACCCCTCAAGCCCGATCAAAACGCGACTGCGCTCAGGGAAGCGCGTGGGCCGACCCCGCATCGAGGCCGATGGCCCGGCAATCCTTTCGGAAGACCGGCGCACGCAGATTCGGCGCGCCCAGAAGACATACCGCGTCAAAAAAGAGGCGGTCTTCCGCCAAACCCTCGATCGCGTCACGGACTTGGAAGCGAAGCTTCGTAGGCTGTCAGATCAGGTCTCCGGCACTTGCGAGGCTGCTACTGAGGCGCGGCTGCAGCTGTCTCATCCGGATATCTATGCCCGCCTGACGCAAATGCGCGGGGTGTTGATCGAGCAGGATGCTTCTCACGGTTCAGCCTTTCAAACTGATTCCTCTCGCATGCAAGTTACGCCAGAACCTGATGTATTCTCCACTACATCACACCAGATATTGGGTTACCGTCTCGATCAAACACAAAGCAACTGGGAGGTTCAGCAGGAGCCACTAAATCCGCCGCGGAGACGGCAGCATTCATTACCCCGGCCCATCTCGACCAGGGGTCACACCTACTCGTTCCAGGAAGGGCGCTTCGCCCGTAGACTGCAACGATACTGCCTCGAGCACGCATTCAACCTGTTTATCGATCCCCGGTCAAATCCCCAACAAGTGTACCGCGTATTCCGTCTCGTGCCTTGCATACAGGACAAAGCCAAGATGCAACCGCGATTTGAGCAATTGCTACGAGGTGGAGCCGACTCCCCACTTGAGGTTCCCGGCCTTCCATTCTATGGTGTAGGTGGAGCAGGTACGCATTATCCGGATAAAGATGAATTCGGCACTCCAATACATCCGAAGAACATGAGGATGCCTCGTCGAGTGCTTGGAATCCTTCCAAATAGCGGAGATGGGGATGAGTCGACATCAGTGGGTAATCGCGCTCGGTTGCTTGAGATCTGCGGGCTTGGGGGGCAGTGGTTCGATAGTCGGGACGTGGAAGGGCATCTTAAGCGGCATGGGGTGGATTTGCAGGGGTCGAGCTTGTTTCCCACGGTTCGCATCGTAGAGGGACAATCAGGGCGGACGCGCTCTGAGCATAGCTGCTATGCTTTGGATTTGGAAAACTTTCTCTGGAGTAAGTTCCTTGCGGAACTGTGATTGACTTAGCTAATGTGGATAGGGCTTCTTCATGGATTTGTCATTCTGGGGCGCGCTCCCGGGTTCAGAATGATCGATGTCAACGCTGCTTTTCATGCCTCCTTACGACCTTTAGGCACAGGAGCTTAATCGGGTCTGGAAGAAATAAAACCTTTACTGAGCGCTTCGATGGACAAACTCATATTGTATGGGATGCGGCATAACAAACTTGGATACAGTGAAGGTGACCTGTGCCGTTTCAGAGCGAGGGACTTTTGTTTTTGAATCCGAGTAGAATAGAAGTCAACAACTTTCCAAAATCCTATAACGAGAAGAGCACCGAACTGAAATCGCCACGCATAAGCTCTTCACGGGAGTCATAAGGTCCCTGGACCATGCTTGATTACAATATCACCGAGAGCATCACATGTCACTACAATACCCTCAACAGTCATTTAAGAACCCTACTCCTATCTCTGCCGACAAATCAAGACCTTTACCAAACACAACCACCATGGTAACCCTCGAAGAACAACTCGCCGTCGAAGCGCTCGGCCTCGACCGATTCGTCTCGTGCCTCCCACCAACGCGCATGGGCGACCTCGCCGACTGGGCCTACGGCGGCAACATCCTCGCCATCGCCATCAGCGCAGCCTACGCCACCATTAAACCCTGCCACCATCTCTACTCACTCACCGGACACTTCGTCCGGCCCGCGAGCCCCTCCCTTCAGCTTATCTGCCAAGTCGAACGCATCCGGGACACGCGGATCTTCCAAACCCGACATCTCCGCGTGTACCAGGAAAGCCCCACCGGCGAGCAGCTATGTCTCGTCGCAACCGCCGACTTCCACATCGAGGAGACGCTTGAGATGGTGAATTACTCCACTCGTCCACATTCCACACACGCCGATGCCGTTCCAGCTGCAATCGCCAGAGTACCAGAATCAGGCCTGTACAAATACATCAACCGGTTTATGGAAGTACAGCCCCTTCCGGCCACAGACCGGAAGACTGAAGGGGATATCACTGGCATTATTTCGGCGGAACGCGTCCGCCTGCAGACGCCCCTTGGGAGCGAGTCCGCTCAGCTCGCCGCGCTGGCGTTCTACATGGACCGCGGCCTCGCGTACATCCCCGCCAACCACGCGGGCCGGAGTCTGCTGGATGCGAGTGCCTGCGCGACGTTGGACTTTGCGTTGCGGGTGATGACGCATCGAGTTGATGTGGGGGAGTGGATGGTCAGTGAGCAACAGACTTGTGCGGCGGGGGGTGCGCGCGCAGTTAGTGAGGGGAGGGTCTTTGATGATGGAGGCAGGTTGGTTGCTGTGATGACGCAAACCACGATTCTGAGGCCCAAAATGGGTGGGAAAGCCAAGGTTTGACGGAACTTGGAATTGTATGTTGGATGGAGAGTATGGGTCCTGGTGCTCTGGTTTGTGCGGGCTGTACACGAGAGTTATTCTGTGTGTAGAGGAGCAATCTACTGCCTTATTTCGGAAGACGATAAATTTGTACGATGAGTTACTTGCAAGGGCGAAGACATTCCACTTTGCGGGCTGATTCAAGCCCACACACTTGGTCAGGCGCCGGGGTAATGCAAGAGTCTGAAATTTCGTGTTGGGATGGCTTCGTACGGTGAGGGGACCTCGATTGGGGGCGGGGTGAAGTACATTTCAATACTCGGTTCAGGAAAAAGCCGGTATAACTTAAAGGTGATAAGATTGCAATAATGACGAAGTATACAGGTGTCATGAAGAACTCGATCCACTATTCACCTTCGTAGCATATTCAAATGCATGCTGGGCAGTACTCGGTTCGATTATAATATCCTCGGGGAAGCCTCGGCATATAAACCGTTTGCCGCGCAAAAAGGTACAGAAGCGTAGTATTGGGCCGTAGATACTTCCTAACGTAACATCCGTAGGTTTACAATCGATATCATGCAATCTGGATAAAACTTGCATTTCTGAGCACACGGGCAATGCATGCACCAAGCAGGACAACACAAACAGAGAAACATCCGAGGTCAGTCCAGATTACATTATCAACTGTTTCATCGATATAACTATGCGATGAGCTCTTCAGATATAAGAGTAGGAGAATCAGATAGGTACAGTACCTCCCCAGTTGGTCCGGACCATCGATACATCGTGCCAGAGCTCCTTTCTTTGCACCCCTTAGCAGACAGAGCCCGAATTTCCAACATGCTCAACCCCAGCCCCAACCCCTCTCCCTCCCAGCTGCGCCCCTTACGCATTATATTATTCTCCCTGTGGCTCACAACAACCATACACTACGCCCACAACTACCTGCGCGCGGAAGACTACCCGCCAGTCCCCGGGATCTACACATCCGCGCGGGCATATCGCATCGGCATCACCATTTCTTATCCCTTTCACACCTTCTGTGGCATCCGCGGCTACCATCTGTATAAGTCCGGAAACCTACAGACGTCACTTATCTACCTCGCAAGTTACGCGTCGCTAGGGATCCGCACACCGGCCCATTTCTTTGGGGGCGTCCCCCAGATCCCATGGTTCTGGTTCCTCACCATTTTTACCGACTTCTTTGCTGGGCTGGCGTTGGCATTCTTTTGTTACAAGACATATGTCTCGACCACAAGGTTCTGATGAAAAGTGATGTGAATGTGCTTGGTTCGGTTCGATATGTGGGCCGCTCCAAGTGTGTATGGATGGCCGATTTCCTGGTTTGCCAACTGGTCAAGAAGCTACACCGTACATCTTGACTTACTCACAGCACTGTTCTATGCGTTAATCTAATGAATGTTGAATGCTAAAAGACCTTCGCCTCAGATCCTAAAGCCAACGGGGCCTGGACTGATGTTTCATATATCCAGAGGCCTGCTCTTGATGGCTTCTTAAAAAAGTCAGCAGTCGAATGGTACTCAGAGGGCATCAAAATTGCGTCCCCAAAGTGGATCCCCCATCCCTAGACATCGACCATTCTTTAGCGGTATGATTGGCCACTTTGGTCGGCCAGCCTCGGCAGTTGGACCCGCAACCTCGGGCCGTGATTCCAAAAATAAGGTTATAGCACCTCCCAACTATAGTATAAATACGACTGGAGACCCCCGCTACGTTGCGTTGTGCAAAATCCTTCCAGCGCCCGACCATAACCACCATAATGTCCCCAGTATCCTCACCACCTACCACGCCGTCTCAAGCGCGCACTCTCGCCGAGCATATTTCTGTGGAACAGATCGGCCCCAATGTCTTCCAGTCACGCTACAAGCCCGAAAAGATGGGCAACGCCGCCAATATCGCCTACGGCGGGTGCGCCCTGGGCGTCGCCGTCAACGCAGCCTGCCAGACCGTCCCTTCCCAGTATCTTCTCTACTCGGTAACAGGACACTTCCTCGCCCCCGTATCAACCGAACAGACACTCACCTGCTCCGTCCGCCGCCTCCGAGATACCCGGACCTTTGCCACGCGACAGGTAGAGATCACACAGCAGCAGACGGACCAGACGAGCAGAGTATGCATGATCATCCTCGCAGACTTCCAGAAAGAGGGCGAGCGAGCCATGCTCAGCTACTCCACCCCGCCGGACCGGACATACTCCCCGCCAGAGGCCTGCCGTACCCCGCAGGAGATCGGCACCGACATGGTCAAGCGCGGGGTCCTCACCGAGGAGGCCTTCTCGCAGTATACCACGCTCTTCAGCCTCATCGCCCGCTTCTTCGAGACGCGACAGACGCCCGAAGGCGTGTCGGGGCAGAACTTCAACGGGATGGCCAAGGCCCACCCCACCGGCCAGGACGCTTTGCCCCTGACGGCCCGGACCTCGGCGGACTGGCTCCGCGTCCGCCACCCGATGCACCGCCGCTCGGAGGAGTACGCGGGCCTGGCGTTTGTGCTGGATGCGTTCCTGAGCTTCCTCCCGCTCGCGCATAGTGGGATGTTTCTGGATGATGCGGGCGCCTGTGCGTCGTTGGACTTCTCGATGCGGGTGTTCGCGGCGGATTGGCGGTTGGAGAACTGGCATCTGCGCGAGTTGAAGACGGTGGCTGGCGCGGATGGGCGGACGTATACGGAGGCGAGGATGTGGGATCGGGGCGGGCGGTTGGTGGCGAATATGACGCAGCAGTGTATCTTGAGGCCGAAGAGGGAGCTTAAGGCGGTACTTTGAGGGGTGAGTGCACTTTTGTTGCCGCAGGGGTCATAAGACGATAGGATGTGGGGGAAGGGCGGACACCTGGATGAACATAGAAGATAGAGGTGTTGGACTTTATATCACAGAGCTGCAGATACAGAGATTGGACATGAATCACAGACATGAATCGTTTATTTTATATCTTCTGCTGACGTGATGGATATCTATAGATAGTCGGGTTGTTCTTTAGGACATGTCAATTGACATCGTGGGCTTATACTAGGGTTGGATCTATCAACCCTGCCGATTTACCACCACCGCGGTATCCTAAATCAAACACATGATCTTCAACAACGATGTAGCTGACTTACTCTACTAGCAACGGGTAATTCTGATTGAGTTTCTATTTGGCCATCGTCTCTACCTATATCGTCTCCCTTGCCACCATGTCCGACACAACACAGTCAGCGCAGAACAATCTCAATTAAAGCCTCCCGCCTTGGCTTGCGAGAATGGACAAGTCGCCATGGCCCTCGCCTTGATCACCTCAATATCAGATCTCATCTCCTCCGCGCCTCGTTCCTTCTGAGGGTCGGGCCCAATCGTCATAAGATCGTATCCCTGAGGATGGTAGCGGTCCCCCCGCGAGCCCGGCACTTTCCCTCCGAGCATCCTCACAAGCAACGCACCTGGTCCCCAGGTTGACCATAGGGTCGGTTCCATATACCATGGCTGTAGGGTGTGTCTGTCGAAGTGATATCGATTCGTCCTCGGATCGGCCGTTTCATGCACGGGTTTGACAGCGGAGAAGCGCGGGAGGGCGAAGCATCGGAGGAAGACTTTGCGTGTTTGGCGGATGCAGGACACTACGAAGACAAGAATGGGGCCGGGCTTCTCGAGGCTAAACGGATGTCAGCATTGGGATTTGTGGGAAAGATGAAGAACTAGAAAGCATGCACCCAGGCGGTCACAACCGCCCGCCACATCATCCTTGCATGCTTCCGCCGCTCAATCGGAGGCCGAAGTACTCACCAAAGACTCGTCCGCATGACCTCGTCCAGGTCCGCAGCCAACATCTTCCGCACCGTCTTCGTGACAAAGCCAGGGAGCCCAGCCATCGCCGCATCGACATACACCCGCACGTATTGATCGTTCGTCGCGACGGGCCGGGCCACTGCCTCTTCGTAGCGGATCGTCCAGTCGCGTAGCTCCATTGCGAAGTGCAGCCCATCGCGCCAGCCTTCGTGCGAGGAAGCAAGGGGCTCAAAGGGAATTCCCATGTCTTCGCCCAGGTTCTTGTGGAAGACACCCAGGGCACATTTCTCGACGTCCGTCAGCTTGCGCCATTCGTCTCGGTCAATCACATTGAGAATCTCTGCGAGTCCGTCACCGAGGGTATGTAGGAGGTCTGGGTCCGTGATCTTGTTGGCTTTGCGGTAGCGGGCGTGTCTGGGGATATGAAGGGTTAGTGAATAGACTCTGATGGGAGAAAAGGGCATGGGATCTCAATACATACAGATAGTTCATTCTCGCGACCGCAGTGCTATAGCGATTCGAGTCGCGAGGCTGTGACTGAGCTTCTCGGAGGAGGATCTCCGTGTCCACGGCACGTTTGCCCGAGTTGCGCTTGTTGTTCTGGCCCGTCACGGCGAAGAGCTTGGACATTGTTGGGATGCCACCCGCCTGCGAAAGATCGAAGAGGCTGAATTCAGTTGCATGTCCACATCGCTTGATACAATGGCTTGCTGGGCAGGTAAAGGGTGGGGGTGATGCCGTACCTTGAGCAGAGCGATCTTGCGCGCCTTGTTGAAAGCGTATGGGAATTCGAGCTCCTGCAGTTGGCTGATGATAACATGCGCCTCCTCACTTGTCATACTGGACAGTTTCCTCTGGCCATGGGCAAAAGGGGCATCGATCGCTTTCACACGACGGTATCGTAAAAGTCGAACCACCGCGATATAGCCAGCTACGCTGAGGACAATTGCCCAGGGGTGCTGGACCCAGAGGCCTTGGAAGAAGTCCAGCGCGTGTGACATGCTGATTCTTCACACTGTGACTGCAAAGTCCACGCCACAGTATTTGAATGTCAGTTCTTGGATAAGCTGAAATTTTTCCCGGTCGCTTCGTAGTTAGGTAGCCTTTCAGTGGGCAGGGCTTGAAGACGGTTATGCCGGATACCAGTTGCGTTCAGGTGGCAGGTATTTATAAGCAATTAACAAGTCTATCAGCCATAGCAAGAAGCTGGCACTTGGCATGTTGATTATTCTTACCACAGTGGCACACATTACTCAACAGGTAAAAATGTCTAAAAGTTGAAATTTTGTTGGGTTCGGAGTGTTGAGGCATGATCGCCGTGATATTGTAATCTGACCCCAAGACCCACCGAGATAGCCGAGGTAGCTTGTCCGAACCACATTCACCGGTCAGAGAAGAAGGAAGAACAAAGGGGACTAAAATCTCAACAATGAAATCAAGTCCACAACATAAGGAAATCCCGTGAGAGTATGTTTAAGGGCATGACATGAATAGTACTTCTGCACTAATCTGTTGTCTCACATGGTCTAGAGTCTACAAAGTCTTTCACATTCGAGCAATACACTTTCAAATATTTTATAGTATATGAAATGAACAGTAACGTCACTCGGCAAACGATGATCATATACCAGAATGATACGGATTACCCAAGTTCCTTTTAATCTGATGCTGATACAAGTTTCCCTCAAATAGGGCTTGGTAGGCAAGGTAGTCACCAGTGAGAAACTTTAGGGTTAATTGAGTATCCATGAACCCGACACACTCGGTGAAACAGCTACAGCACGGAACTTATCTCATCTTCTCTCACAGATTAAGAGACAGATCAAAAACAATCTTGCCCCTCGCATGCCCCTCATCCAACCTTTTGAACGCCTCCTGATACTGCTCCAACGGCCAAACACTGTCCACCATCCCGCGACACTTTCCGAGCTCCACTAGCTTCGTGATCTCCTCGAGATGCCTCCTCACCGGCTCCATAACAAAAAACACGCTCCGCACCGCTGACCCCTCCCACCCGTCAGGTTTGACCTGCTCCGGCGGCTGAAAGATACTCAGCACGACCCCTCCATCCTTGACCGCCCACCACGCATCCGCCAGCGACTGCCGCCCGATGCAGTCGACCACCACATCCACTTTCCGCCTGGGCTGCTCCTCCGCCCACGCCCGCAGGCCCGTCCGCCGATAGTCCAGCACCTCCGCGGCGCCAAAAGAGCGCACCAGCTCCGAATTCGCTGCACCACACGTCCCCACCACCTTCGCCCCCAGCAGCGTCGCCAGCTGCGTGACCCAGATCCCCACCCCACCCGACGCAGCCGTCACCAGCACCCGCTTCCCCTTCCACGCCTGCTCCGCAGCGGCAAGATCCACCTCCCCAGCGCCGGCCACCCCCGCATGGATGAACAGGATCTGCCACGCCGTCTCCGCCGACACGGGGATCGCCGCGGCCGCCACGGCGCTCAGACCCCTGGGCGCGTGCGCCATCTCATCCGTGACGCAGACAGTAAAGTCGCGCGCGTTCCCCGGGCGCAGGTAGTTTGTTCGCGCGTAGATTTTGTCACCTGGTTGGAAAGGCGAGTCCTTGGGTCCGGCCACGACGGTCCCGGCGACGTCCGGGCAGGGGACCAATTCTCGGGGATTGGGCGGGGGGAAGTTCTTCGGCCAGAGGAGCTCCCCTGCGCAGGGAGCGCAGGCTTTGACTTGGATGAGGTGCTCGCCCTTTGCAGGGTCGATGGTCGGGACGGGGGCGGTGGTTAGGGTTAGGGTTTTGGCGCTTGCGTCGGGCTGGACGATCGTCCGCATCGTGGTTGGGGTCGACATTTTTAGGTAAGTATGTGTCTCGATTCTTCTGTAGATATTGTTTCAGGATGGTTTATTTTGTTGACGATGGTGATACTGATCTAAGAGGATGGTCTGGATGGGTGTGGAGAGCCGACAGCTTTATAGCATGGTCATACCACTGCATGGTTGCTTATGTCTTGGCGAGGAGGGAACGGTTCGCCGGATTCGCCGGGTTCCCGAATAGCCTATCCGTCTGACAGCCATGACGCCCTCTACTGTCTGCGCTCGTGTTGGGGTCGCAAATCATATGCTCCCAGTTCTTTACGGGCACAGAGATTCTCGTATCACATATATAAGCAGCTCGAGGTGAAAGTCTAATTGTGCAGCACAAAGAACGGAAAGAAACCACGATACGGTCGGTCGGCTTCACAGTACATGTTAGAGCATGGGTGATACGAGGGTGGAACACTTGAAAGTGGGGTTTGTAGATCCGTTCTAGGATATAAATACGTCACTGGTTGAATCCCTGCTTGACAGTCTAAATAAACTGTAATCTCTGCTTACAGCCCACTTGCCTTTGGTTACATCCTGGTTAGGAAGCGGACCTCATCAATGAGAGCTTGGAATTGGGTTTCTGGGTCACCTAAAATACTACGGGCACATATAGTTCCTGGGAGCGGAAGCGAACGCCAAAACAAGCTACATATATCTTATACCAGGCTTACGCCGCACGACGGTTTGCTCAACTGAACGGTAAAGATAGAAATATTTCTGCGTGTAAACTACACAAAGTAAGTTCCATCGAGTGGTAGACTCAGATTCAACAACAACAGATGATCACAGCGAACAGGCGTGACATTGGAGTGACATTAGAGTAACAACAGGATACTAGTTTGATGAGTAGGAATTTTCACATGAGATGGAGATAAACAGCACAGCAAAGTAAAATGCAAATATGGAACCAGCCTCCCTGAAGCCCGTTCCCACCCTCAAGCATGAACCTCAACCACCTGAGCCTCATCCACCTTAAGTTCCTCAACCGCGAGCACTGGGGCGAACTTGCAGAATACAGGAGTCGGTCACTCCGTGCCGGGAAGATCGGGACACGCCCACGGGTCGGGCTTAGTCGCAGCCCAGTCACCGTCCTTGCGAGTCTGTTCAAGAATGTTTCCAGTGGTGTCATGCCTCTCTCCACGCCTCTTTGATCTCCTTCTCGACGATTTTGAGCTCTCGACGTCCAGGGAAGCCAGATTTACGTGCAGCTCTCTGAGCTGGTGCTCATCCTTGGCATAAATATTGTTTTTTCATTTTTGTCAAGCTATATGAGCACGTATACTTTACGTCCGTGATGCATATTAGGGCACTACTACATGTTGTGAAAAAGGCCAATATCTGGCATGTACAATGCCTTCGGTGAATTAGAAATGTAATTCAGATAGATGGAAACCAGAGAACGAAGAAACATAATAAACAAGAAGGTAAGCTATGAGACCCGGCTGACAGTTGTCACCACTCTGCCTGTAGCTACAGAGATTGGATAGGAGATGGTAGAACGTTGTTTTGTGGTTGAAAGATCATGACCAATATAAAGATTTCCAAAGAACTAATCAAACACTAGGAAGGAATATCAAGTCAGATAAAGGCGGCGAAAAGAATACACAAAATGCACGACCATTGTTCATCATAGGTAAATAAAGCTTTGACAAAGTACTTGGCAACACAAGGTTCACATTTTGCAACAAAGGGAAAAGGTATCCGAGTTTGAAGTACTGGACTGATCAAGAATGGGCTTGGATCCTGAATCAAGGAGGATTGACAAAGAAAGAAGGGCTAATCGGTTTATGAAGCACACACGATAATGTACACAAATGGAATGGGATCATCGCATATATAAGCACGCGAATGCCAACATTTCTTGTTGTGCCACATCCTTGACATCTTACAACGCTTGAGTCACGCAGCGCGCGATATAATCATATCTCGTCGAACCTCTTAGCCTTGTACCATGTCTCGCAACGACGATACTGCCTCCGAAAGCGAATGGCAAGACTGCTGCTCAGTTTTTGAAGAGGATTCAGACGACGACCTACCCGGGTTGGACGAGCTACCAGAATGGCTGCAGGTAAAACCGGAACGTCAAATCTCCCCAGGAACGAAGCCCCGGTCCGAGGATTTGGAAATTGATCCTCCCCAAGCGGTGGAATTTCCAGAGACAGCGCCGACCAGCCCCAAACTAGAGCAGAGGATATCTTTCCTTCTCCACGAGGCTGGAATACGCTGTGTGCTCTGCGGGGAGACGGCGATGAGCATGATCGGTGTGCCGATAGCGGCCCATCATTCCGCCTGGGCCATACCATACGCCGACCTTGCCCGGGCTGCAAAGGTGCTTCGTGAGGGCGGTTTGCCCGGATGTCCGGCAGACGGACAGCGAGAATGGGAGATGAGGGAGTGTGCCTTGCTAGAAGAACCCAGGGAGGGAACACTCACCTCAAACAAGTACCCCTCCCCGGCGTATCACTTTCATACCGACCATCTCTACCCCCGTCATCGGAAGGATCCCAAACAAAGCCGCGGTGTTCTTCTGTACCCGAAGGAACTGCTCATTTCCGACCACTACCTGGATCCCCCAGCCGGGCCCGCTTCCCACCCCCACGATCTGGGTCGTTGGTATGCCGAGGAGGGGCGTCGCAATAGGAACCGAGGCGCCAGAATGTACCTGACCACCGACGACTCCAACCTCCCCGAAATGAGGCTCGGCAGCTTGAACTATCGGGGTCGACAGTCTCCTAACCAATACCCTGTCTACATGCTTGCACCTCACCATCAAGTTGAAAACCTAGCACGGTTGGTTATCCGCGATCGGTTCTCGGTAGTACGCGATTGGTGGCTCCAGCAGCTCCTCTTGTGCATGAGATCTCTAATTGTTGATGATGACCAGGAAGAGGAGAGGGTAGAATCGGGGCTTGCTTTGCCTTTGTGTCACATTGAGTCGACTCCGATCCGAAACTGGCTGGAGGAAATATTGTGCGTGAACGAATTGTGTAACGGATATGACGAAAAAGGCCGTTGGAATATGATTGGCTTGAGGAGGGTTTGTCTAGCGATCGAGGGCAGAACCAAGTACCTCATGCGCTTGGCGGGAGAGGATATGTCTGATTTGTCCGATGGTGGCATTTGCGATAGTGACATTTGCGATAGTGACATTTGCGATAGTGACACTCCCGATAGTGACATTTCCGACAGTAACATTTCTGATAGTGACATCTAGGTTAGTGGAGTGAGTTATTGTTACTGAGCGCAGATGAACTTGTGTTTCATCGTATCATTCATCGTATCAGGCAAAGAATAATAAATGCAGTAAGCTAGCTGAATTCGAAAGTATTGTGTCCTTAAAAACCATCTTAGTAAATAATCGCACACTAGCGAGTGAATGTGTCAAGACCTAGATAATGAATGAACTCAGGCTATGTAGGTTATTTGGGAGAGGAATTATCAATGTCCTTGGTGGGCGGCGAGCAGCCAGTAACTTACTATGCTATGTACAGAACGGAAGAACATAACGGTCACTCTACAAAAGCATATATTCTGCCAGTAGAACAACAAATACAATCTATGCATGAACCCCAACAACCTAAAATCAAAGAGCTAATGAATATATTCTCTCATGAATATCCCAAGGAACAAGACGGAGCGGCCGTTGTATGTTGCCGTACAGCCTGACTCTTAAAGGACTCAGGGCCGCCCACAGAATGCGCACATCATCTGAATGGTGATGGGCTATATTTCGGAACCCAACAGACCTCTTTCGCCTACCACCGTTTGCATCGACGTGTGCTTTGGGCGAAGCGCAAACGCGCCTCCGGAAAAGCACCATATGTTCCGGCAACAAGGGAATTTACGCTCACGGTAGCTTCAGGGCCACGTCGAAAACCAAGAACATGTGCTTCACGGATCTACTTCCTCGCCTTGCGGCTGTCTACTTGATCATAATCCTTTCCTACTTTGTCCTTCGATGACTGATGAAGCTCGAGACGTGGGCTTTTGAACTTAACTCGGCGAGCAATGCTACAGCTGCGATGACGAACATTTTCGAGCGGTTGATTGCGAAATCACAAGTGCGACAACATCTAGATCACTATAATAAGGGGGAGTCTTCCGTTTATTTTGTTGACGGAGCAGAAATTCTGAAGTAGCTCAATTTGCATCTTACCGAGAGCGATTCCTATACAAAAGAGTCTCCCACTACCAGTGTTCCTGGGAAAACCTGTGAAAGATGCAAAAGGTTTTACACACTGACGCTCCCGGGAGCACAGAGCTAGATAGTCAATCTTACGAATCCTGCATTTTCCAGCGGTTCCATTCATTGTAAGAATTTTGGCATGAGCAAATAGACCGCCTTTGCGTTGCACGTGGTGCGATGGCTCGGGAATGCGATGAACAGGGTTAGGTCAAGGCAAAAGCCTTCTGTCAAACGCAGGGGGCGCGTGAAATCTAGAGCCCTCAACAGTGCTATAGATACTCTTACACCATTGACCTTTGGCAGGCAGTGGGAAGTGTCAGACTACTACAAAGAGAGAACGGCTCAAGGCAAACTACGCATTCATCTCTTCTGTATAGACACAGTGAGTCTTGCTTGCCTGGAGTCTTTGTCTCGACGTCTCTCAAACCTGCCAGTGCCACGCACAAAGTTTCACTCACTGTTCCCTTTTATACAAACAGAAGCATAATGGCGGACTGCACATGGTCTCTGTCTCCAGCCCCTGGATGCAGCGACTCGTTCCACCGCCTGTTCGGCAAGTCGTCTCTCCAGCTCGAGACAAGTGGTGGCCAACCATAAGTTCATTAAGACATAACGGGCCACCACTCACGCGAGTGCAAGATATGTCAAGCTTGAGGCATCAATTGCCTCTGGCTGTAGAGCTTGTGAAATATCTCATCCAGTAGATATCGGAGAGCAGTCGTGATGAGGTGCCGGAGACACAAGACGCAGAGGAGGTATTATGCCTGTCAGCTGGAGAGCTGTAAATCCTCTCGGCACTGCCTGTTTTATACCGTGGGATCCTTTGTGTATGAACTGTACCGTTACCCTTCCCCTCCTCAGACACTTCGTAATCGTGTCTGCGAGTTCATGATGCGTGATTCGCCTTAGTGAAGTCCTATGACCAACCTGGGTACTTTATCAATACTGGCTGCATGAGAACCTGCTTCTTTCGAAAGAGGAGAAAGATCTGGCGGTGTGATGGGTTTGTGCTCGAGCTTATCTTGGCAGGGCTTTGGCTTGTCGCGAATTTAAATGAAACAATTGTTAGATTCTTAATGACTTGCAACATTGGTTGGAAGGCCCAGTAAAAACAAATGGATGACACTAGTTAGGACATTTCACGCAGTTGAATAACCAAAACCATAGGGTCAAAAGACTCACAGCCCGCCCTGGGATTTCTTCATGGGCTGGAGCATAATGAGCAGGAAACCGATACGGCCCAAGTAGGGTTATTGACTGTCTGGAGAGCTTTAGTCCTCATGCTCAGGAGGCCGCAATGCTGTCTAGACTCGAGAACTTGAAAAATCCAAATTCCAGGCCATGTAGCTGGCTGGATTGTTCTTTTTGTTGAGTTCGAAATAAGACCTAGATAAGCTAATTGGGGGGGTGGGGGCACTAAGCGCGGGAGGGATAACAAGACGCGTGTGCAACACGCATCTCTGTCCTAGGATTTCTTATTATTTTAACGCAGAAAGTCCTGACGAAACTTCTTCTAACTTTAGCCAATTTTGCGCAAAGATATCCGGTTTTCGGCAATTAAATCCGAGCAAACCAACCGCACCGAGCGATTTTGCAGATGTCGGGTTTACCCCACTGTACTCAGCGCGGCAAATCCGTCCGCTTTTGGCCTTAGCGCCTGGCTGTAACCCTATCTAAACCGGGGCGAGAGATGGAGCCGGGCGGCAGGGGCCGCGTCATAGTCATGAATTGATCGAATCTAATCAATCTGGGAGGTATAATAGGTATCACATTGCTCTTTCTCCTTTTCCTCGAGCGAGCCTTATAAAAGTCGCCAATGGCCGCAGGATCATTTGGCTCAGAAGTGTTCCATCTAGCTCATCAAGGAATTGCTCCCTCTCTGCATTCATGATGCGTCCATCTATCGCCCTAGCTTCATCCCTGGCAGCGACCGCCACTGCGGCCCAGCTGCCAGTGCGCACCGTCTTCCAATTCGCCTCCAACGACACCTGGCTCGAGAACCTGGCCACCCGCTCCAACGGCGTTGTCCTAGCCACGGAGATCGGCCCTCCCGCGAGCCTGCTAGCGGTCAATCCCCAGACGAACCCCCCTCAGAAAAAGGTGATCCACACCTTCGACTCCGTGCTGGGTCTGTCGGGGATCGCCGAGGGCGCCCACGACGTCTTCTACGTGGCCGGCGCCAACACGACCTCCGACAACATCAGCGACCCGCCCAAGAACGCCACGCACGTGTGGAAGGTCGACTTCACCCAGAACAGCAACAACCCCACGATCTCGCTGCTGTGCCGCCCCACCGCGCCCACGGGCTTCAACGGCCTGGCCGCCTTCAACGAGACCATCCTCCTGGCAACCGCCAGCTACCAGGACGCCATCTTCGCCATCGACACGACGACAGGCGCCATCTGGGAGGCCATCTCCCAGGAGTCGCTGATGTCGTCCATCAACGGCATCAAGGTCGCGGAGGACTTTGTGTACTGGACGGCTGGCGGGGCCCTGTACCGCGCGGAGCTGTTCGCCAACGTCACGGCTGGAACCGGCCAATTGATCTACCAAGGGAGTCAGTTTGATGACTTCGCCATCGCGCCCGCTGGGTTCGCGCTCAATGCTACCTATGGCAGTGGATATCGGTTTGCTTACCTGGCCGCTGCGACGGAGAATACCATTCAGCAGGTGATTTTTACGAAGGACGGGGTGGCCGTGGGCAGTGAGATTATCGCGGGGGCTGAGGACTCGACGGAGGTCGCGGAGCCGACGGGGGTGTTCTTTGGGCGTGGAGCGGGAGAGGAGAACGTCATCTTCGTTACGACGGGCGGTGCTAGCGCTGTTAATGTGGACGTAGATGGTGTGGAGACGGCTGTTGGGGCTCAGCTGCTTGAAATTCGGCTGAAATGAGCGGGTTTGGGGAAAGAGTCATCATGTACAGTACAGTACACTACAGAGAGTGTGTTATATCTTGTAGGATTGTTTGCAGGGGAACAAGTAGAATACCAGACAATCATAATGGGAGACTATCAACACCAACCAATCCTTGGGTCTGCGTTTTAAAATTCGCTTTCGTGCAATACGTTGTTCCTGTTAAATTGACGGCCATTGGACCACCAGGTCATGTCTGCAATGCTCGTAGAAAGGACTTGTCCTAAAACGAACGTTGAAGAGTCAGGCGGTTGCTCAAGAAATCGGAAGCATTGTTTAGAATTTGTTTCAGGAAGAGAGGAGGATGTAAACATCTAGACAGAACGATTGGGATACTAGCTTGCGAGCCCTGAGAGAGCCATCGAAGAAGACAAAATTAGCAGAAAAAAGCCTCTTTTCTCGAACCTAAAGTCAACGCCTCTCAAAAGCCCACCCGCCCATTAAGCTTGAAATACCCTGGTGTTTGCCTCTGGAAAAACCCATCCGGATCGTACGTTCTCGATACCTCTCGCAGCCTATCGAGATTTCTCTGGCCATAGGTCGCGAACACATTCTGAAACCCGCTGGCATACGGCATGTACAGGAATTCAACGTCAAGGCCCCGCTCTCGGGCGTAATGCTTGACGCGCACGAACAGGTTCTGATTGGCCTGCATGACCTTCAGGTCATCGCTCGCCTGCTGCCAGCGGAAGGCCGGGTTCAAGATCATGACCGGTTGATTGCCCCCGGCGATCGGAAGCGCGTTGCCCCCGTTTGAGGTCATGGGGCGGAGGATATTCTTCGCAAAGGTCTGCATGATGCAGCGCGCCTCGAGCCCGTCGAGGGGGCCCAGGGCGGTGGTCTCTTCTTCGAAGACCTGGTGGATAAAGTGCGCGAGCGCCCGGTCGAGAAGGTACGTCGCGGTCCAGTAGGTCTGGCGCAGTCCGTCCGGTTGGCCGTCAGTCAGGTCTTGGGCCAGTTGGGAGTGGCGCGTGACGGCGTAGGTGTCGGACGTGTAGGGTACCTTGGCCAGCCCTGTGTCGACGAGCAGAGGGCTCGGTTCGGAGTTAGTGTTAGTGAGGTGGACTGTGGCGGTATACTCGTCGTCCCGGTAAAAAAGGGTGGTGATCTGCGAGGTGGAGGGCTCCGATGGGGAGCGTAAACCTAGCTCAACGTAGATATTGACGATGGTGGAAATCCACTCCTTGGTATAGTTCCGTAGGCCTCCCCACATGTAGGTGAGAGGGATCCCGCACATATCGAACCGGGTGACAATTGCGAAATTGCTGCCTCCCCCTCTAAGTGCCCAGTAGAGATCGGGATGGGTTTCCAAGTTGGCATCAACAAGAGATCCATTTGCAAGCACCACCTGGACATCGATAGGAGAGGATGAGGGACTCGTTAATAGTGCGGTCTCTCAGTGATCGCGCGTTCAACGTACCCGATAATTCCCCACGTTATCGCACGCCAAACCATACAAGCCAGAGAAGTAGGAAATTCCGCCTATATTGTTTTGAAAGCAAAATTAGGAAGACGAAATGTGCAAATGGCATTGACGAACGCACCTCCAAGAGTAAATCCGCCGACCCCGAGAGACCCTGTTCGGCCGCCTGCCACGGTGAGGTTGACTTTTTCGAGCTCCTTGTACACATTCGACCAGCGGTTTCCTGCCCCGACTTGCACGATCTATCCGTCCGAGGAAGGGGTCACTTGATCAAAATGCCGGAGCACAATGGTAACGCCCTTGGCTGTGTTAGAGGCCCCAGCAAACGATGCATGGCCGCCGCTTTTGATAGCAATCGGGCACAGAGGGTGTTCCCTTGCGCAGGTGACCGCGTACGATAGCTGAGTCTCATTAAAGGGCCGGTAGGAACAGATGGGACAGAGGTCAGACTGCTGACGGGAGAAATAATCCTCTTTCTCGGCAACAAACTCGTCGTCTCCTGGCCATGTAACCGTATTTGGATGGATGATGGCCAGGCTTTGACACTAATGGCGTTCGATAACGAGCTGTGAGTCTGCAACTGCACCGTGAGTAGTACGACATGGAACTTACCAAAGACATACATTCACCAATAATGTCCCATGGCTGCGTGGTATTTGGGTCTCTGCTTGTGAGAAGACGAGCTGGGTGATACTTGGTGACCCTTGGAATGAAGACTCGTCTCAAGCCATCTGCTACAAGAGCAATCCCTACTATCAAGCATAGCTCGTTTCCCAGCCTCATTTGGCTATGGGTATGTGAAACTGGGGTGCGTGTGGGATCAACTGATAGTGTCTCTTTAGGTCTGATCAATTCCACGAGGTGGAACGACTCTTCTTCAACTGTGTCTGTAAGCCAAATAGAAGGTGATTCGTGCGGGTAGATGCAAAGGCAATAAGTGCTTCTGAAACTTTTGACAGTAGTGTTATTCACTATGGTTTACCGACGGTTGGTGCGACCACTCTTCCGATTAAGTAGAATCTCTGGTCCTACCCAGGCTCTGATTTGCTGCAAGTTTCATTCCGGCAATTCTATTCCAGAGCAGGCTCATCGTGATGACATCCCCTAGGGATGTAACCTACTTGAATATATAGTCACGGAATTGGCATAGCTCCTTCCTACTAACCTCTCCTCAAATTCTTCGGTGGTCACTATATACAAGGAATGGGTACTAAATTCCTTCATCCTACATCCTCACACCTGGAATGACAATACAGTGACGCTCAATCGACATAGGCTTATGAAACAGGCAAAGCTCTCTTAAATCCCGTTACAGTCAAATGGGCTTGCCCGCTAACCATTTCCCAAAAAGGTGAACACCAAGCATTGCCTCTGCTTGCTGGATCACTACTCTTTCTTTACTAAGGCTATCTGGAAAGTGCTTTTTGATTCTCTTCTTCTTGATCTATGAGGCTCACACTACTGGCGCTTGTGGCTACAGCCGTGCGTGGCGTGTCGCAGGCGGGAACCTCGACGTCGTCCAGCCAAGTTTCTCCTCAAGAATCCCCAGCAACTAAGTCCGCTCGAGCACTATATCAGGATCCAAATCTGGAAACAGCTGTCCGAGTGCAAGATCTTCTCTCTCAAATGACCCTGAGGGAGAAGATGGCTCAGCTCATGCAAGGTGATTCTGGGAGACACTCCAATATTGCTACCGAACATGATGAGGGCTGACGGGTACAAAAGGGGAGCTAAATAGTTTTGTTGACTTCGAGACGGAGTATATCAATGAAACATCCATGAGAAATCACATGTTCAATCATACTGGCATGCTGCGAGGTTTGTAGTAGACATTTGAGTTTCCATCTCGTTCGATTGATTCTGATTCCA
Organism: Aspergillus aculeatinus CBS 121060; assembly: GCF_003184765.1. Classification (NCBI taxonomy): domain Eukaryota; kingdom Fungi; phylum Ascomycota; class Eurotiomycetes; order Eurotiales; family Aspergillaceae; genus Aspergillus; species Aspergillus aculeatinus. The sequence continues at coordinate 272,113 of NW_020291510.1, forward strand.
AGCCACCCGCGAGCCCTCTCAGTCAGCTACCCGCGCACTACACTTGAGCTGGCCCACCGCGGGGCCAAGAGTGTACAGGACTGGATCATGAATGCATCAAGGTTGTCTATTCCGGCGATCGTGCAAGCTGAAGGTACCACTACCCACCCATCAGGTATTATAGTAGACTTTGATGAATGGTTCTTGAGACAGGGCTTCATGGTCTTGGACTTCCAAACGCTACTATATTCACTTCTCCCATCGGGCTTGGGGCATCCTGGGATGTTGAGGTATTATACTTCTTTCGAATCAAGATCCTGGTGCATCCCTTGCGAGCTGACAGCAACCCTACTAGCTGATGGAGCATGTTGCTGAAACGATCGGTAAAGAGGGTCGCGCAGTGGGCATCACACAATATTTTGCCCCCTCATTAGATCTTGCCAGGGACCCGAGGCACGGCAGGGCAAGTCGATAACCTGCAGGAACAACGAGGCTACGCCACTAATCTCAGTCAACGCAGGTTGAAGAATCTTTCTCCGAGGATCCATACTTAGCCGGAGAGTTTGGAGCAGCATTTGTGCGGGGTCTCTGGAAGTCCAAGGTTGCATCCTTTACCAAGCACTTCGCGGGCTATACAAACTCAGAGCAGGGAATCTACAATGGTCCTATTCATGGCGGGCCGAGAGAGCTTCAAACCACGTTTCTCCCTCCGTTCCGCCGAGCGCTGCAGGAGACCGGAGCTTTCACAGTGATGAGCGCATATAACTCGTATCTCGTCCAGCTCCCTTGCTTTCACTGCAGGTGACATGATTCTAAAGCCTCCCTCCAGGTACGATGGCATTCCGTCCGTGAGCAACAATTACCTGCTCAGTGAGGTGCTGCGCTAGTAGTGGGGCTTCCAATACTTTACCACTTCTGATGACGGGGGTCCGGACCGACTCTGTCATACTTTTAAGATGTGCAGGAGCGACCCAATAGACAAGGAAGCAGTGACCATGATGGTCCTGCCAGCTGGCGGGGATACGGAATACAGCGGAACATTGTGGATAGCCCGCCCTTCGTGCCCGTGTTGCTTGGAACACATTCCTAATAACCATGGACAGCAGCTTCGATACAATTCCTAACCTCGTTTCTCAAGGGACCTTGTCCGTACCAATCGTCGACGAGGCAGTCCGACGAGTGCTTCGAGCTAAATTCGATATGGGCTTGTTTGAAGATTCATTCCCCGCCGCACCGCCGACGGATTGGCCGTCACTCATTCACACGCCCGAGGCGCTGGATCTTGCCACGGAGATGGATCGGGAGTCGATTGTTCTTCTCCATAACCGGGAGAGTATCCTGCCTTTGCCTCAGAAGCCTCAGAGAGTAGCAGTCCTCGGGCCTTTCGCCGACATGATGAACGTAAGTCGTTCCTTCCCGATCGCGGCCCCACATCTCACAGCGTGGCATATTTCTAGTATGGGGACTACACCGCGTACCGACCAGACGGCATGACCCCCAAGCAAGGAATCCAATCCTTAGCCACCAAATACGGCGGCGAGGCTCTGTACGCTCTGGGATGCGAAGCCTGGAGCAACTACGAGTCGCACATCGCCGAAGCAGTGAGCCAGGCACAGGCCGCCGACGTGGCCATCGTGATCGTAGGCACATGGGCGCGAGACCTCCAGGGCTCAGACGAAGGCCTCAACGCGACGACCGGAGAAGGCTACGACACAAGTGACCTGCGGCTTGTAGGCGCCCAATGCGCTCTCATACAACAAGTCATAGCCACCGGAAAGCCGACCGTCGTGGTTTTCTCTTCTGGGAAACCCATCACCGAGCCCTGGCTTTCCGCCAACGGAACGGCGGCAGCCCTAATTCAGCAATTCTACTCCTCCCAGAACGGCGGCCTCGCGCTGGCCGATGTGCTATTCGGCCACCACAACCCCAGCGGACGCCTGCCCATCAGCTTTCCGCGCGACGTGGGCAGCCTGCCCGTGTACTACGACTACCTGAACTCCGGACGCCAGGTTCGAAAGCCCGGTGCGCGGTATGCCAATGGAACTCTGGACTTCGGCCGCGAGTATGTGCTCGATACGCCGGATGTGTGGTTCGGGTTCGGGCACGGGGAGAGTTACTCGACGTTCGAGTATAGTGATGTTCAAGTAGTCCCAAAGATTCTTCGGGCGTCGGATAATGTTACTGTTACGGTGAATGTAAAGAATACCAGCGATCGGGACGGGAAAGAGGTCGTGCAGCTCTATGTGGTGGATCCGGTTTCTTCGGTTGTCACGCCAAATAAGCAGCTCAAGGGGTTTCAGAAGGTCTTTATCCGGGCTGGTGAAACAGCTACAGTCAGTTTGGAGGTTCGTGTTAGCAGTCTTGGACTGTGGGACGCGGGGATGCGATACGTGGTCGAGCCCGGTGAATTTATTGCACATGTGGGTCGCAGCTCGACGGATTTGAGGGGCAATGTGTCTTTCTTCGTCGTCTGAGATAGTTTTCGAAGCGGGGTGCCTCTAAATTTGTCTTTCGATGGATCTCTAGTATCGCAATTGCAGCCGTATCGGCGAGGAGATCGATAGAACTCCGTGCTTATTTGATTCATGCCAAGCCCGTAAGTAGCCGGTATTCTCTATATTAAAAAATAAAGCCCCCTTTCCCGCTCTCTCAACCATAATAGTCAGCACGAACTGCCAACGTGGGATACCCCTTCCCCAAATGATCCCAATCGTGTACTATTCAAACAGCCGAGCGTGATCTCACCTCTCGCCGCGACGCCCCGCAAGATGATGAGGAATCAACCTCGGCCAGAACACGTCGCTCACTCACTGGCTGCTTCTAATCGAGTCAGTCGTAAGGGCAGAGGTGGAACTTCCCAGACCATGCTGCTTCGCCACGAACAGATGTTAAAGTCCGGTTCTTCCAGTTGCCAGTCAAACGCCCACAGCATCCTGGCCAGAACATGGGTCATCTCCATCTCGGCCAGCTGCCGGCCCGGGCAGCTCTGTCGACCCAGCAGGAACGGATGCACTACACTTTTATCATCTGAGCTGTATTCCGGACTATCGAGCCACCGTTCAGGATGGAACTCGTGTGGGTCCCGGAAGAACCGAGAGTATCTTCCGCTGCAGTATTGGGGGGCTCGAATGATTGTCTAACCTTGTAGTAAGTCAGGTTCAATAGGCACACTGCTACATATTTCACCTTAAGGAGGGAGGGGGGGGCTCACTGACACCTTTGGGAAGACAATAACCGTCGATGGTGACAAAGTCATCAAGCACCTTTCTCGGCCCTGAAGTGGGCTGGGCAGGGCACAGCCGAAAGGCCTCCATGATGACCGCGTTTAGATACGGCAGGTTCGTGACTGCAGGGTGGGCGATGTCCTCCTCCCGCGCAAACGCCGCCCGCACCTCCTCCCCCGCGCGACCCGCGCACTGTCTCTGCGCCGCCAGGAAGGCTGTGGCGGCCAAGACAGTAGAATGAACAGTCACACTACCGGCGACAGCCAGCACCATCAGATTGGCGTCCATCTCCGTCGGGGAAAGGATCTTGCGCTGGCGCATGAGGCAGAGCACGCTCTCCCCTGCATCTTTGCTATTGCGGCTACTGCTCTCACACTTCGCCTGTATGACCTGGCGGGGATAGTCGCGGATGCGCTTGGGAATTACCGCCCAGATCAGCTTCTGCAGCAGAGGAGAAACGCCGACCAGGCGAAAGTAGGTCCCGAGGCTCATGAAATCCATCACCGCGAGCCATGGATGCGTTCTCATGTTCTGCAAGCAGCCAAAGGGCTCCCTCCAGATGAAATCGCCGGCCAGGTCGAACGTTAGCCAGCTGTATAGCTTGGTCATATCCACTCGACCCTCACCACCGCCTCCCACCACGGCGGCATCGAGTCGTTCCCGAAAGACCGACGCGTTGCGGCGAATGACCCCTTCATGCGTCGACAATGCCGGGCCAGTGACTGCTTGGTATATCGCTTTGCGGAACCGTCGGTGATCGGACTCATGCTCATAGTTGGCGATGTCTTGTTCGCCTTCGATGAACCGCGCGAAGCGTTGAGGGTCCCGCCCGATGGCCTCCGTGCTGTAGATCTGTTGCTGGGCGGTGGCGCTGATGAAAGAGACTTGGTTGGGGGCGGTTCGGACCACAGGGCCGTACTGCTCGTGGAGCTGGAGTAGGGTGACGTGGCTCATTCCACTGATCCAGCTGATGAGCCAGGGGATTGGGGTGATGCGGTGGAGGAGGGGACCCGGTATCTTTTTTAGTGGATGCCAGATGGCATTGTAAGCCATTCTTGCGGTCGTATACACCACTAGTTGGATGATGTGAATGAGAGAATCCGTTCGAAAGTATCAAATGGAGACTTACTAACCAGGATCACGGCCACGGGGGCAGCTGTTGTGAAGATTAGCATGTTTACTGCCGTTTCTGGATGTCGCTGCGGGAATAATGACTCAAGGTGACGGGGCTACCTTATGGTAATAGTAGTTCTGCCAGCAGTATTTATACTGTGGTTTTAGACGTAGAGTCGGACGTAGAGAGACCTTATGTCATGAAGCAGGAATTCTGGTAAAAAGATGTCCATGCATACTCTGCAACTTTGTAAAGCGCGTTAGCAATTACAGCAGCGTACCAGGATCGGAAAGCCAACGACATACAATCGACAGGGGTGGTAGTGTACCAACGCCAGATGCCCGTACTGTGTCCGAAAGAACGGATGCATCCTTACGTTTGGGGTTGTCAGCCGCATTCATTTTACTGGAATCACCCTATCAAAATTATGGCGTCGGACCTTGTTTCGGATTTGAGGTTACTAGCTGACGTTGCTTGTAAGACATCATATCCGGCTGGGTTGTCTGAAAGTATACTTCCTCTACGGAGTTCGTGTCGACAGGGATTGTTTTCACCGATCCGGTTTCCGGGCCGTCAGATGAGCGTTTGATCCATGTAAAATAACATCATCCAATCCATCCTAGTTGCGAGATCCGGATTTCCATTGATACATGTGATGAACAATGCTATCAGCTCAAGCTAGCTAGTATCATGTGCGAACACGAGGTTTCCATGGACAAAGTGTAAGTTTACAAGATTGTTCAGATTTAGAAGATTGGACGGGGAGGGACTTCAAATCGAGTCTAAACATAAGTAGATGCGAGTGCTTCTTTTAAGAGAATGAAAAAAGAAAAAGAATTCTCTGCTGTCTTTTTTTGACTTGGCACTGCCACTGAAATTGGGTTGCTTGGTACAAAAAGCCGACGGCAATTAGGGTGTAATAAGAATACATTTAAATCGCCGTGCGGTGGTCGACTTTATGGACTCGAGAGCGATGAAAAGCAGAAGCAGCACCGACACAGTCTAAAAAGGACTTGATTATTGATCGCCATAACGTGCACCAGAAGACGAGCAGAGAGGATAGAAACCATAGATGAGTAGTTCACCTTCAACAGTGGATGAATATAGGGGCTAAGCTAGGTGCGGAGGGGCTGCAACCGCAAGTTAAAGCTTGCGCTGGTCATACATTTAACACGGCGAGAATACCTGTAACATCAGCTCGACTGGCCCAGTGGTTAAGGCGTCTGTCTTACATTGCCCTGCAATAAAAACACAGAAGGTCCTCGGTTCGATCCCGAGGTTGAGCATATTGTTTTCCCGTCGCATCCTTTTTTGCCCCACATGTGCACGTCCTCTTGCCGCAATCGGTGCCCTAAGAAAAGGCCATTGCTCGTCCTCGATCGACTCTTCCGATGCCCAATGGTAAACTGCTCTTCAGAACAGCTGCAAAACCTCATCCAATACCACACCGCAACCAATTCTTTCCACCTTGTGCCACTTCCCCTAAACAGCAAGTGTAATTAGGACTCAACCCTCATTTTCAATCGAGTTTCTTCAACAAGAAGACATTTCTAATGATATGCCTGATTCTATTAGTGGCACGAACGAAATACAATAGTTTCACAATCTATATGACCAGCTATTGCAGCCCTGTAGCTGGCTGCTCACGAATACGCAATACGGCCAAAATCACCCCAGCGCTGCTGATCCGAGCGATCTAGCCTTGTCTCACCCAGGCCTGCCACAGAGCTGAGGAACGAACCCCCACCGACCCCTGAATCCCGCTGGGCCCCCACTCTTGCAAAGTGAACCGAGATCTCATCTACGGCGGCGGGGCGGTCTGAGCACAGAACCTCGCATATTGTTCGTTTGCTTGCCGGATGATCTCGTTCCTGTAATCTTTAGCCAGGTCTCTACTATTTCGGCAGGCGTCCCGCCCTTGCCGATAGGATTCGGGACTGCCGATCAGCGAGTAACGTCCGATCTGTGTCATCACATAGTCAGTGAGACGGTCGGGGCTGCTAGACCTGGTCGGGTGAGTCGCGTAGATCCTCAGGGTTCCAGCACGATATGTCGACATGATAGTGTAGGCCTTGTCGTCATATCCGCTGTCGCCCACACCCCCGAATAGCCGGAGGGAATGCATGGCGCGCGCTCCCAGCGCACCATCATAGCACGCCTGGCGCGTGGCTGCCCGGGCCGTTCCATGACGGCCCTTGGCCTCGATGAAGAAGTTCGGGGCCACTGGACGATCCGTCTGACTTGACGGGCGAATCTGTTTGTGCAGCTGCTTCCGGATGGCGGGCGCGAGCCGATTGGGTCGTGCGCCGTGGTATAGATCAGGCTTCGCACTGGCGAGCGTGCCGTCGGTCAAGGGGGCCAGGTTCTTGAATGGGTGCCCGCCCGCAACCTGGGAACGAGCCCGGTGCTTGCCCTCGAGAACCGGCAAGACCTCTGTAATGACAGCCTGCTCGTCAGCAGCATCGTGATTGAGTTCGAGGAAATCCTCGTACTCCTGATCGAGAGTCGTGCTTTCGGGGAGTGCTGACGAGGGGCGAGGGGCCTGTATTCTTCTTCTAATGTGCGCAAGGTTCTTCGGTTTTGATGGTCTGCTACCATCTGGATATCTGGATAATGGCATAAAGATACCATTTTGGAGTAGATGATCCTCGAAGTGCGGGTCATAGACTGTGGTGTTTCCAATCAAAGTCTGAGTGGATATTGTGTTGGGGCGTCTTGAGTCTGAGCTGGTAGGAACTACAGAGTCTTGATGAAAGTCGGGAGGTAGGGGATGCTGAGCGCAATATGATTTAGTATATACCTACTTTAGGTATAGATATGAAGGTATACCGAGAAGATGAGCAACTTACATGCCTAAGATCCGATAGATCCGGACCTCCGCAGCGGGAAAGTCTTCTGATCTCTTGTAAACAAGTAGCGGGGCAACTACGCAAAAAGTCAGGGGCAAAGATGTAGAATTTGGCAAAGAAAGTCCGGCTTGAGGATAGAGATAGAATTCGTCGGTTGTTTTCTCTCAAAGCGCTCTTGGTCAACCACAGCTTAGTGAGTTTATCCCAGAACTGTGGAGGGGGGTGATAAACACGGCGCTTCCGTCTGGGATGCTGGCGCGAAGGAGATGCCATATAGTGGATATTCATGGAAGAAGAAATATAAGGAGGTGACGAGGTGATGTAGGAACTAAAAAGCGGAACAAGTGTTTCTGAAAGTTCTCTTATATGATATCCAAAACAAAGAGATCATGGGGAGAAAAGCATGGGTCCGCCTGCCCTTTTTAGAACAAAGAGACTGGACTGGCATCTAACTCACACATAATCTACGCTTACTGCTCACTCGGGAACAATACTGCCGTCCTGACATCCATTCTAAACATCGTCAAGTGGCAATAGCAATTGAAAATGATTGTACACGAGAGCATCGCAGCATGCGGCCAGGAATGTTGAAGTCCGGCGAGATGGTAAGCGAGCGAGGGGTGGGGAAAGCAGCGGGGCGCCGACAAGTTTGGTTACTAACATGCTTCTGAGGCTGAGAGCGCGAAATCGCAAGAGCTTAGAAGGCTAGTATGGTAAAACAGAAATGGTCAGAGCTGGGTGGTGAATCTTTTCAACTGGGTGTGTTGTAGTGTAGTCTCACTACAGTAGGAAGGAATTTTGCTGCGACCTCGCCGGGCGGTCACGGCCCGGTGACAGACTTCCTGAGTCAAGTTGCATTTACTACTATTCTGCCGGCAGTACGCCTACATCACCTCTTTGAAGGGCTTATCTTGTCGAAGCTGCCCTTCCGCTTAGGCCATTCGGTGAGGAACGTTCTCATACATATATACATGGTTCTGGTTTCGATATAGGAAGGACCATCTGGTTCAATGACAAACGAATCGATGTGAGCGGGTCAAGCCAACCAGACTCCTCTCGGGATACGTCCCGAGATCGTAGCCCCTTATCTATTGGTCTCCACTTATCCACTCGGTTCAGGCACGATGCGCTTTAGCTCCAATTCTGCCTAGCGACCTCCTAATAAATAAAGCTAACCACCCACAGGCCGCAAAATTGTAAAGCAAGAAAAAGAAAAAAAAGAAAATCAACAAGAAGAAATATATGAGACAAAAGGAAAAATAAGGTTGACTACAACCGCGATATGATCGTTTCCAGTGCCTTTCTGGCTCTGCTGTTGTGGCCCGTCTCTTTTGAGGCTGTAGCGCAGGAAACGTGCGAGAATGCGCCCCCAAACGAACCCATCGGTATCGACCTTGGCCACCATCTTGTCATAGCCTCCTACGCCAACTCCGCAGACAATTTCACGCTGCTAGGCGCAATCGATCACCAGGATTATCAGAGACAGATTCTCGAATTATCCATGAATCACTTTCGGCAATCAGGGCTAGCGGGGCCGGGGCCGAACTCCCGTGGTTCGACGCCGTTGGCGCTCATGAGCAGCGCCGTCTGGCAACTGTTCGAGGCCATCGATGCGAGATTTGCCGTTAGCAGCACTTCATATGTCGTCTGGACACGAGGTTCGATTCGTTCAATTTATGATGATGTCTCCAGGACGATCCCCGCCCCTACCAAGCGATGGATCAAGTCCACCCTCATCTCGTGCGGCCTTTTGAAGAAGAAGCTGTCTATATCCGACATCACCGAAACATTTACTGAGGTCTTGACTAAACTCAAGACCACGGCTTTCGAAGCTCATAGCGTCAACGTGACCTGGGCCGTGGTCGGCGTGCCGGACTTTTTCAACGACACGCTGAAACACGCCGTTGTGCAAGCCGGGCAGCAGGCGGGAATTGTAATCCTCGAGGGGGCAGTTCCCCCGCGAGCCTTCTGCACACACTACCTGAATCCGGCGGTTGAAGAGGATGCTAGAGTGCTGGTTATCCACCAGGGACAATTCCATTGTGGCGTCCAGTTGTACGATGGGCCGCAAACCCGCCGCCGCCGCCAGTCAGGGTATCCGTATCTTCCGTTGACTCCGTGGGCGAGTGAGCGGATTCAACGCCGGCTTGTGGATGAGCTTGTTAGCGGTGATGCACACTTTAGGACTCTCATTAAACAGGGAGGCGATCGGGGATTTTTGACACACGCGGTACAAAAGACGAGGTTGACGTTGATGGGGTATGACCCGGCAGTCGAGATGTTGCTGGGTGTGGAGGAGCCGCTGCGGAATGAGGCCAGCGGTAACGGAGAAAATGACGAGGAGGAGAAAACGCTCGATGAACTTCCCCTCAATTTGGACTCCTGGTGGGCGCATGGGAACTTGCCGGACCTGGTCCTCACACGTAATCAGGTCACGGCAGTTCAAGATGAGTATGTAGAGTCTCTGGCAGGCAGTATTCATGCATACTTGCAAGCTACCAGAGGTATGCACCCCAAATCACGCACCCCAAAATCCATATCATGATGGGCCTAACAATGTGACTCTCAGAATCCCGCAGGAAGACAGGCGCAACGAAAACCAAGAGGGTGGACTACGCAATTGTATTGACGGACCACTTTGATGGCGAGCTTGTGCATCGCGCTATTCGGGAGGCTGTCGGCGATGGAGTTCCTATTCTTGGTTCGTTGAAGGAAATGACTATGGCGGCGGACGGTGCTGCGAGGTTGGCGTGGAAGCGGAGAGAAAATTTACTTCTGAGGCAGGACCTTGCAGGGGCTAGGCATGACGAGCTATGATAGCGGGAGATCAAAGTCGTCAGCATTTGAAAACTTCTGGATGGGTGTCGCGAGCGGCTTGACAAGAAAGGCGAGGTTGTAGAGAGATAGGTGCCTTGCAAGCTTATGCCTAGACGCCAGTCTTACATTAAAAAGCTAGTACAGTAAAAGATTCTTATACCCACGGTATTCATAACTTGACTGTGGTCTCCCGGGCGCGAAGAACAACCTACATAGAGCTGCCGTATCTTGTGACCAGCTGTACTCTCTCTCCCTAATAACAAGCAAATACCACAGAATGATTTATGTCACGATCCAACTTTATTCGAATCCAACAAATAAACATCTCAGCTGTAAAAGCGCTTCAAAAGTAAATTATGTACATGTCATGGACTTTGGAATATCCAGGCCCCTAAGATCAAGACTACTATCGATGCCTTCAGAATATACACTAACAGCGCAAAACTGTTGATATACTGCTCAAGACAGCTCTTCGAACAGAGATATCTACCCTACAAGAATGAATGGAGGACCCTTTAGCCCCTCCCCTCCTCTGAATGTGATCTGCAGTAGTAGTGTTCAAATATAGTCTTTAGTGCTGGGTTTAATCTATGTTGCCGGCCCCAGCCTACAGTATAAGGCTACGGCGACGGTGATATAGCTGTGGTAATGGTACTATAGTCAGTGAAAAAGTATTCAAAAGCAGAACCAGAGGCCAGGTGTGATTGCCTACCAGGTATGAATAAAGGTGTCAAGGACGTGAGATAATAGATGAATTCAGGCTATGTAGGCTCTCCGAGGGACTGCTTGGCTAAGAACTACCGAGGTGGGCGATGCGAGGCAGCCTGGTTGCTGAGAAAAGACAAGATAGATTAGGCCTGATTTCATAAAGCTATTTGTATTGATGGACTAGCTCATAGGGAGAATCTGAACAATTAATAAATTGTTTCCAGGGCAAGAATATTCGTTCCCCAATATAGTTGAAAAGGTGGCTGCTCCGATAGCGCAGATAGCTCATGCCCAGTTTGCACAAAACGACATACCCAATCTCTGAATGAGCGTTGCAAATGTCCAACATATTCCCAAATGTCTGCTTATCGGCGTATTTGCCGGCATAGTCGTGTTTCATGACAGTTCGACCAACGGTCCCCCGAGCCCATCGGAGCCAGAACTCCCTGGGTATGAATTGAGTGACTTGACCTGGCAAGCAGTGTTCACAATTCGTGCAACTCGCATGGTAGACAGTAAGTTGACGGCAGCATTTGAATGCATGTAGATACCACCATAGAAAAGTTTAGTACAATCTCTGCCAATATTCGCTTCCATCTGGACGATCCCACCGGGATGATCATGCATGAATTCCGATACATCGTGTGCAACATCGTTGATAATAATCAATGAGGAACCCGCCCTCACGCGATCAGTGAATTGTGCAATGCTTATTGCCGGAAGCTCTTCAGGCTTAGTTCCCCAGGAAATCTTTTGTCGTCTGATTTCCAATTGATGTTCCAGTCGCTGGAAGCGACTCTTCTCGATCTCATTTTCGGGGAAAGTCTTGAGACCAGATGCGAGGTTTGCGTATGCACAAAGCCATATGAACCACTTTGTTGGGTCGTAATCCATCCATCGAATCCCGTTCCGATAGTCCATTGGAAATTCATGATGGAAGTTGTGGTAGCCCTCTCCGTAAGTTATCAGAGCGACTAGAAAATTGTCACACGGTGTATTGCCTGAAAATGGCTTTTCTCCAACCCAGTGAGCCAGAGAGTTGATGCAGAACATGGATTGTTGAATGAAGAATAATCTTAGACAACTAGCATAAACAATGCCCCCGTAAAGGTCGTTGAACAGGAGAGTGGACACTGCGGTGGGCAGAACAAATGCCATTAGAAAAAATAACATTGGATAGTTCTCGTATTGCCACATGACGAGGTTGTCTCTGAGAAGATCTTGAATGTTGACATAGCCTATCGTTCCGGGCTTTGGTTTCACAAGAAGCCAACCATAATGTGCATGGAAAAGGCCCCGGCGTGCGGAATACGGATCTCGGTCACTATCGAGGTATTGATGATGGGCTCGGTGGTCACTGCACCATCTTATAATACTGTATAGACCTGCACTTGCTCCAAAGGTTGCGAAGAATACCTGTAGTCCGGGATGTGCAGAATAGGCACGATGTGACCACAGGCGATGATATCCTAGGCTTTGTCAGTCAATGACACCTTAATAATGCGTTGGTTCTTGCCTGCAGTGATGCTGATACTCGAAAACCCAGCGAAAACGATACTGAAAACAGCAGTCTGTATTTTCAAAGGGACCCACACGATCCCTACCACAAACGCCGCGACTGGCATGCCACCCGTCAAGATGAGGGCCCAATAATCGATTTCATGAATCAATCGCCAATAGTCTCTCATCTTCCCGGCGTTTTGAAAGCGTCTCCCAAATCACGTTCTCATCTTTGATTCTCTGTCCTAGATAGGATAGTAACTGAGCTGTTGTGGGATTATGAATAGATCAGATTGGCTCAGCAGTGAGGAAAGGAATGGAGATAGAACAGGGGATATATGAGTTGCTACCTAATTAGTACAAGTCGAGATATATAGGTTAGCTTTATACGGAGTTTCAAATTATCACAAACATGCTGTAAAAACAAGACGAGGAACAAAACCCACAATACGCTTATGCATGCATACTCGCCTTGGTTGTATGGCAATAGGGAAGCGTAAAATCAATCAAAAGCAAAGAAAAGGAAGAGAAAAAAAGACTAAGCCCAGGAATCTATTACATTGGGATGCAGTGCCTCCTTTCTTGTCAGTAAGGGCCAAGTTGACTGCGCAAGGCTGCATAGTTTACACTTCAAATAATCTCATTTGGAGTCATGTGCAGGTTGCAGAGATTTAGAAGTGATGTCGCCTGGCACTGATTGCGGGTTGATAGGTGGCAAAGTCAGGTAAAGGTTTACTATGTTGTAGTGTAGCGTATGTAACCATCTTCCGTGATGTTCTTAGCTTACATTCCTCGACGTAAGAACACTTTACGACAATTCAGCACCTGTTCTGGCACTGAAAAAGTCATGCAGAAAGCGCAATTTGGCCAAGATAATCAGTAACATGTGGGTAGGCACACTTGCATCCTGAGACACATCCAGTCAGCAAGATCCAACAAGAGGGTATGAAGCGAGGTAGAAAGGTTCGAGAGATTTGACCTTTACTTGTCTTGCCATGGCCCATTCAGGGCCCTCATCTTACATGATGACAGATCATTGGAGTGCCTCTACAGTGCTCATTCGAGCTCAAACTAATCGACAAGCACTGGTCAGGCAAATCATACCCGGCGATTTTGCAGCACCAGCAAGGGATACATATGAATGCATTCGTTCTTGCGGTCTCTCTGCACCGAGGCATAGTTTGATATCCCGGCAATCTGAAGAATGACACTCATACTTGAATCTAGCGGGCTGGCTGATCATGGGAAAAATGTCACATAAATGTATGAGGTCACTAGTACAGCAGAGGCCATTGGCTCCCTGCGGAGGAAAACTTGGAGAATTAGCCTAGTCCGGGTCAAGTTGCATAGGTGGTTCGCATTGTATCAAAACTTAAATCCTCCTTATGGCTGGTACTACTAGTAAATTGTAGGTCTTACTACAATATTTAAGCCCTTCTATTTGATAAATCCTTTCTCATCACATGCCTCACCAATACTTGGATTGGGAATGTCTTGGCCCCAGTCATGTTCATTGCATATATCCCTCAGGGAATCAAGTCAGAAGATGTGAATAGAGAAAATTTTACTACCCGATTGGTAAAATCATCATGTTCATACATCGGAGCGAATCCAGCTAATGTGTTATTAGAGGGCTACACCTTTTAAATTTCCTACTTTGCGCATTTACAGAGGCCCGAGCATTCAAACCTTATGATGAAGAATCAGGAATTGTTACTCAATCAAAGAACTTGTCAGATTACTTATTAGTACTTCTGTAAACATCACCTTTTCTCTCTGGTGCGTGTTCAAGACTTAAGCATGAGTGTGCTGCATTCCAGCATGTTGTATCACCAAATAAACATAGGATACGGCACTCAGAAGCTTTCACCTTGGTAAGAGCTGTTTTTCTGAAATGCTGGCAACTGAGGATCTTCATCGGATTTCTTTAGGTTTGTCTGGAATGTACTTCATCATTGCTGGGCTTTTCTGTGCATGATTGGCTACTCGGCATCATAGTACATTATAGCAATACAACCAACAAAAAACACACAATACATTCTCTGACGGTGTCCGCGATCTCTAAGAATCAGCGTCCAGATCAAGCACATGCTCCACATATTTAAAATAATAGCTGCATGGGATGTACACTGCATCGCATCCAGCCGGTCATGGATTGGCAACTGAGACACCATTACGCGCAGTTACCACTTGACAATACTATGCTTGATACTGGATTACACGTCGTTTGACCCACCTCTTCAGCTACCCGAGACACCGGAAAATGTAGTGTTGGTATTAGAACTTTTTGATTTGCGGGTTAGGTCTGGATCCGTAGAAGGCTCACGGGAAACACAACGTTTGAAAGATGCAAAGTCGCTGGAATCCTTTCGTGTCCAAGGTACCACATCAGAGTGCGGTGTACTTTCGGAACATGATAAATCGGATTTCTTGAGGCTTGCTGGGATGGTATGTTGGCGAAACAGCGATGTGCGAATTCCAGGCTCCTTCCATAATTCTGTAGAATGCTGGTACTCAGACGCAATGGTCTCGAGGGAATCAAACACAATCTTGGAGGTTTTCTGCGGTTTTAAAAAAGTGTCTACAAAGATGTATGTTACTATATCTGTAAAAGCTTCGTATGGCGAGGATTTTGACTAGTCTTCTAGCGTTGACTGCTCTACAGAAAGAGCATACCACACGATACTTCAGGACAGAGCCGCGGAGGCTGGAAGAATATTCTGATAACACGTGAATGATGGAATTAACTCAGCTACCTGAGGCTCCCTAAGAGGAACTAGCTAAGAAACGCCTACGTGGGCGATGAGCGAGCAGCTTTGCGACTGAGACCGGAAGACCGCCGACACATCCTGTGTCTAATGAAGGCATCAGACGTGTCAAAGCTTTGATCGGTAGTGACCAGTACATCTTGCAAGCTTGTAATGACTTGCTGTAAAAGTGCCATTGGTGATCGCAGCAAGCGTGCTGATATCCAGGGCAAGGGCAAAGGATGCGATGACACCCGCCAAGCGACCTTTGGATCCTGGGCCAGTACACCCAAGAATCTCCAGCGCTTCTCTCTGCGTATCTAGAGTAGTGCCACCCCCAACGGTTCCGACGGGAAGGCTGGGAAAATAGGTCGATGCTTCCAATTCTTCGGTCTCTCGATTGAACTCAACAGTCAGGTGGCTATAGACTGATTCTGCCACGCTGGCAGCGTCTTGACCACATGCGATGAACATTGCCGCAACCACATTTGCTTGGTTGGCACTATAGCCTAGCTGCCCATTCCGTGTAGCAGCCTCCTTGCTATTGTGTATGAGCTGATAAAGATCCCAAGTAGACACGCCTAGAACGCTTTCACAGGCTGTTTTGGTGATAGTTCCCCAGGCCATGACAGCCACGCCGCGCGAGCGTAAGATATTTCCCCAAGAAAGACATTTTTCCGAGGATAGTTGACCCTCAATAGTGATTTTTTCAAGTTTCATGACCAGAGCCGTGTTTGATGCTGAAAAACGATCACACGCCTCCTGCGTCGCAAATGTAACCATATTCTGGCCTGCGGCGTTTCCACATTCGTACTCAAAAATGACATGAACAGTGCTGCCAACAAGTCGAGGCTCGATACTCATAAGCCGGATGTATCTACTGGTAGATTCTGCCGCATCTCGAAATTCAGAGCACAGGTCAGGCAGCAAGTCGTAGAACGACGCCGCATCCACGGCGCAGGAAAACCAGAAGACAGGGCACCTTGTCATGGTGTCCCGGAGGAGCTTGAATTGAATACCACCACTGGAGTTGAAGAGTCTGCATCCACGTGAGCAGCTCGCCACCAATGTAGCCTCACAGGTTGCTAGTGGAGCGTGGAAAAGACCCTCCGTTCCATCGGCACCTTTGATGTTTAGAGGCCCGGCAATGCCAACAGGAACTTTGACGGAGCCAACACAATTTTCAATTTTGGCATTTCTGATTGAAACTTCATCTTGATTGATGTATTTGAGTTGTGACATGATTCCAGTGAATGAGTCCATCTTGAGAGGCAACGACTTGAGCAAAGCTTTGGTGATAGTTCAGAAAATGGACTTGATGATTAGTGTAATGTGAATCAACCCTAGGACATCGAATATTTAACTTCGTGACATGCTAATGGATTCGCACTGGTGGTTCGAGGGTCGTGTGGTTTACTATATCAAGGTATAACGCTCAAGAAGTATGTAGGGTGCAACATATGACAAAGTATCATAGGGGAAAACATAAACCAACTAGTTAGCTATTGAAACAAGAGAATGGAATTGAATAGAGAGTAACTTCGGGGAATTCTTGGCCGTGAATCATAACCTCCCACTCTAATTGAGCAAGGAGGGCAGGCAAGTTGGAGCATCAAGGGCTTGGCGTGCTGCATATAAAGCCTGTGGCTTTTAATTCTGCACAACTCCTTGATGTCAATATTAAATGCGTTCACCCCAGAGCTCCGGTTTCAAAGATCATTTCCTAAGCCGACAGACATCATGAGCTCTATACGTGCGACTGAACCCATGGACGATGGTGTAAGTGAGATGCTTTAGCATTGAAAAAAGGTTACTCATAGTAGGGACAGATTTCCGAGAACGATTTGACTATCAATGATTTGCGGAAGGCGATTCCAGATCATTGTTTTTCTCCGTTCTATCTTGTTGCACTTAGCTATCTGCTGAGAGATATCAGTGGTATTGTGATGCTGGCAACCTTGGCAGTACTTATGTCTTCCCGAATTTCAAATATTTACCTCTGTGCTATATTATGGTGTCTATATGAACTCTTGCAAGGCCTGTTCGCAACCGGATTGTGGATACTAGGTCACGAATGCGGCCATGGTGCCCTGTTTCCAAGCCAGCGGATCAACGATATTGTTGGATGGTGCCTCCACTCAATACTTTTTACACCATACTTCGCTTGGAAATTAACACATCGCCGTCACCATTCCTACGCAAATCATATGGAGAAAGATAACCACTATGTCCCATACCGCCGCGAGGTATATGCTGCCAAGCTGCGCATTGACCGAGATCAATTAGACCATCTTTCATCCGACGCTCCGGGAATCGCTATGGCTCGCTTATTCGTGCAGCAACTATTCGGATGGCCGTGCTATCTTCTGTTCTATGTGACTTCAGGGCCAGAGAGTATGCATCCCAGAAAGCCTGGGAAATGGTGGCAGAATAATCATTTCAACCCCACGAGCCCATTGTTTAGCCCTGAGGAATTCTCATCTTGCGTGATTTCAGACATTGGTATAGGTATAACTGCGACAGGACTATGGTTACTGTGCAAATTATTCGGATTCAAAACCATTGCCTTGCTTTATCTCTTTCCGTGGCTCTGTGTGAATCATTGGATAGGTTGGTCAAAACTTGCCCATTGAGCCACTCTGCATACACATTTTGACAAATCCTTAGTCGCTGTGACCTACCTACAGCATAATCATCCGTTGGTGCCGAGATATGAGCAAAGCTCATGGACTTTCATGAAAGGAGCTCTTGCCACAATTGACCGCGATTTTGGCTGGGTGGGAAGGTTTTTTTTCCACAATGTTGTTGATTTTCATGTGGTTCACCATCTGTTTCCGCAAGTCAACCGCCTATTGCGAGCTTTACACGATCCTCAGGCTAACCGCTCGCTGCATTTAGTCAGATACCCTTTTATCATGCGGAAGAGGCCACATACGCTATGATTCCAATCTTAAAATCTCGATACAAAGCGGATAAGTCTTCCTCGTTCCTTCGAAGCCTTTGGAGAACATTTTCCGATTGTCAATGGGTTAAGCCTAGGGAAGGAGGAAACGACGGGGAGTTATGGTTTCAAAAAGGACCATCCCCACGTCCAGAAGTTGTAATGCGAAGATGGAGATATATCGCGTCTATGGGGGACACTGTTTGGATGTGATTAACATGGTTCGGAAATGAAATTGGCATGATGCTAGATTAGAATCATTTGTCGGGGCTTCCCGAAGACGTGGGGCGTGGTTAGCAAGGACAAGGCGGCTAGTTTTGAGATCAAAGGGTTCTTGCAAGATAACAAGGTTCGATGTAACACGGTTCGGTGATGCTTTTTTTTCCCTTTTCTATTCTTATAACGAAATCTATATCACAATGCGGAAGCCGTCAGCCAATGAATTTGCACCTCAACACTAGGTCAAATCATTCAGCTTATTAGGTTCATGTAGATATATCACGATTTGAAAAGGGTCAGGCAGGCACCGGAACGCTCATGTCCTCCCTAATCCGCGAGTCCGAGGTCACCCGCCACAGCAACCGCAAGCCCCTCACGATCCACGAAATACTCGCCGAGAACATGTATGTAATCAAATTCGCTGGCCACGACACCGCCGCCAACACAATGACGTACCTGATGTTTCTCCTGGCTGCCTATTTGGACATCCAGGACTGGATCGCAGAGGAAATCCAGACGGTCATTCCCAAAACCGATCAGGGGAATGCGGGTTACAAGGAGGCGTGTCCCAGGCTTAAGCGCTGCCTTGCTGTGCTGGTATGATCACGGTCATGCTCCTGTGTTGCCGGATACTTTTGTCACTAACACGTTAATTTTTTCTTTTTTTTTTCTTTTTTTTTTTTTTTTGCGGAGTAACAGCTTGAGACCGTCCGCCTATACCCAGCCATTCAGGACCTTCCCAAATGCGTCGCCCCTGCCGAAACCACCCTGCACCTCCCCGAGAGTAACCGCACCCTCGTGCTCCCACATGGAGCCGTCATCTTACCCAGTCTCCTCGCAGTACAAACCCACCCCCGCTACTGGCCGGATGAGCCGCAAGCCTGGCATCCCCCACGATGGATCCAGACTTTGGACAAAGAGCAGCTCGCGCGCGAAAAGACCATCGAGCCGCGGGCGGGAACTTCCATCCCCTTGTCCGCCGGCGTGCAAGTTTGCGCAGGTCGAGACTGTGGCGGTCTTGGCTTCCCTCTTCCGCGGACATCGGCTCCGGGTCGTGCTGCAAGAGGGAGGGGACTTTACGGCGGCGCAGAAGCGGCTTGTGGCCAAGACTTTGGATACGCATCAGCTGCTGGTGATTCAGATGCGGGATCCGGATAGTGTCAAGTTTGTTTGGGAGTATGTGGGGTCAAAAGTGGGTGGGAGCTTGTTGTAAATACGTTCAAGTATGAGGTGGTATTTGTATAGAATGAGTGAAAGGAGACAGCTGCTGAATTGTGTTTGACTAGTGCTTTTAGCATTGCCTGCGCAATATTGCCTGAACAGTTCTTTGATGAGCATGGCATGTGTGGAGATGGCACCTCTGTCGCATGGTAGATATCATTGTGTTTCTGTCGGGATGCGTGACAGATTACTCTGTGACAGTTGACAGTCGGTTTGTGAAGCAGGAAGGAATTTTCTGGTTCAGATATAGTACAGCAGTAAATAGAGAGCGACAGAGCGACATATCGATGGATGATTGAATAAACGATAAGTTAACTAGGTAGTAACTAGTCAGCGGAAGGCTGCCGATCAGTGCGGAAAGAACCTCGGAACTTGGAATGGGAAACTTTCCGGAACATGGAAGAAGTATCTGCCGACGTTGACCGCTTGCATCTGCCGCGCCACCTTGACTCAAATTGCAGGCGGAAAAGGTATTGTTCCGTTTCGCGCCCGCCTCAAGAAAACCATCCCACCATCTTATCAGCCCACTTGCACATCGTTTGCCTTTCCCCTCTCACAAACCCCCATTCCCCGGCTCCGGCTCTGGCTCGTCACGATGGACTCCGCAGCTCAGGCACGTTATGATCTTATCCGCGAGAACCTCGCTGAGGTTCTGAACCCCGAGATTCTCGAGGGTATCCTGGCCGAGGGCCGCCATCCCCGCATCTACTGGGGTGAGTCAGTCTAAACACCGCGCTGTATTACCTGCACCAACTAATGTTTCCCTGAAATCAGGAACTGCCACCACTGGCAGACCCCACGTCGGCTACTTCCTCGCTGCCCTCAAGATCGCCCAATTGCTTCGTGCTCAATGCGACGTCGTCGTCCTGCTCGCCGACATCCACGGTTTCCTCGACAACCTGAAGGCGCCGCTGGAGCTGGTGGACAACCGCGCCCAGTACTACCGCAAGGTTATCACCGCCATCCTTGAGTCCGTCGGCGTGTCGACCGAGAAGCTCGAGTTCGTGCTCGGCAGCTCCTACCAGAAGTCCCCCGAATATGTCATGGATGTCTACCGCCTGTCGAGTTTGATCTCAGAGTCGGATGCCAAGAAGGCCGGTGCGGAGGTCGTCAAGCAGACCGACAATGCCCCCCTGAGTGGTCTGCTCTACCCCGTGCTCCAGGTTCTGGATGAGGAGCACCTGAAGGTGGACTGCCAGCTGGGTGGCATGGACCAGCGCAAACTCTTTGCCGCTGCCGTGGAGTGGCTGCCCAAGCTTGGTTACCGCAAGGTATGTCCGCCTCCAATCGTCTGTCCAGGGATTGGTAGAAGGCTAATCGCTTTTACCTAGCGCGCACATCTCATCAACCCCATGATCAGCGGATTAAAGGGTGCCAAGATGAGTTCCAGTATCGAAGGTAATATCCATTCTCACACGACCACGCGGAAGCCCCAGACTGACACCTACGCCGCTTAAACAGACAGCAAGATCGATCTCCTCGACTCGGCCGACAGCATCACCAAGAAGATCAAGAAGGCCGAATCCGCGCCCAAGGTCGTCGAAGGCAACGGTGTCATCGCCCTTGTGGAGTACGTCCTCCTGCCCGCTGCCGATCTCAAGGGCAAGAAGGAGTTCCGCGTTGAGCGCAAGGACCAGGAGCCCCTGATCTACACCGACATCAAGCAGCTCGAGGAGGATTACAAGAACGATGTTGTATGTTTTTCTTTGCTCACCTCGCCCCTTTTTAGCCTTCTGTTTGCACCTTCATTACTAACCCTAACCCTCTGCAGTTGACGCCACAGATGCTCAAGCCCGCCGTCGCGGACGGTCTCATCAGCCTCATGGCCCCCATCCAGGCGGCCTACCAAGCCTCTACCGAGTGGCAGGAGATCACCGCCAAGGCCTACCCGCCTCCTGTCGTCGAGAAGAAGCAGAAGAAGGTCAAGAACAAGGGCACTCGCCACCCCGGTGCTGCCGCTGAGCCGGAGAAGCCGGCCACGGAGTAGGAGATTTCGAAGAGGGAGCTTTAGCGTACGATATACAAAAAGCACGTACAGTTCATCTAGAACTTTAGCGATAGACCACTTTTCATGACAAATGACTCTGGAAGTTTTTGATATCTTTTTTCCGGGGAGGTGTACAAGCTGTTGAGCGTGGCCAAGGATAGCCTTGGATAGAGCCAGCGGACTGGCGTCTGAGTTTCATCACATCAAAATGACAGGACCAACGTGTGTGTATGTAGTACTCAAGTACTAGGTAAGTAGGTGTAACTATGGCCGCGGGCTTAAGCATGCCTTTGCAATGTCCATCAATTTAACCTATCAAGAGTGAGTGGTGCCAACTGAATAGCGTGGTCAAAGTGGAGCAGGTGTCGCACGGCAGAAAAGGCTCTAACTCTATTTAGTCTACGCTTGTTCCGACCACGGACGGATCGCCCGCGGCGGGCTTGCCATATGCCCAGCCCAACTTATCGATTCCGGACGGATGCACAATTGTCCTCAGTACTCATGCAATGTGATTGTTCATATCCTGAACGCTCTTCGCGGGAACGTTTGCAAAGATGGCATGGAAGTCTCCTTGCAATGACACGGTTACAAAAAACTCAAACCAGTGGGTCTAATGAAAGTCCGACCGATATATATCTTAAGCACTCCGGAAGTCCTGTGCTTGCCGCGTCTTGAGCAGAGTGTCCTAATCCAAAGAACATAATGCGAACGTAGTGAACAGCATGCTTAGATCCCAACCGGCTTACCCTCAAAATCCTCCTTGATCAGATCCGCAGCCTTCTCCGCGACGGCAAACACAGTCGCCTGGATATTCCCGCGCGGCACCAACGGGAAGATACTGGCATCGACGACACGAATGTTCGTGGTACCGTACACGCGCAGGCGGGGATCGACCACGCCCCCGTCCTCAGGCGGCATCATGGCGCACGTCCCTGCCAGATGGAATGTAGAGAGCAGCAGCTCTTTCGTCACTGTTTTGGCCTGCTCCAGATCGGTGAGTGGCTCGGGGCTATGCAGCCGGACGCCGTTCTCCTTGAGCACCGCAGTCATCGACGGCGTCGCGGCCAACTTCTCCATCCACATCGCGTGGCGGGCATGTAGCTCAAGATCAACGGGGTGGCGGAGGATCCCATAGTCAAGAGCCGGATGATCCCTGGGGTTAGCGGAGCGGATATGCACCGACCCCCGCGACAGCGGATAGCATAGCGTCGAGACGAGCGTGATGAAGTTCCCCAGGTGGGCGGGCGACATGAGGGCCTTGATGCCCTTGGATCCTTGACGTGGGTCGAGCTGGAAGGGCAAGAGCGTGTACTGCGAGGTGGGCTCATCCGGGTCTTCGAGGAGTTGTTGTAGGACCTGCGCCTGTTTCGGGCCCAGTCCAGAAGATTCGCCAATCGTGGGCAGAAGACTGGCTCGCTCCGCACGTGGCAGGTCAACGCACGGCATGTTAGCACAGATGTATGGCACCATGGCTAGTGGACCGAAGCCGTCCTGCTGATACGCGGCCATGGCAGCGGTAGCGGCATTTGGGTTATGCGCCATCTCGTCGAAGGAGGATACTCCGTCCGCTACCTCGTACCCGAAGCTGACAATCCCGTGGTCTTGCAGGTTCTCACCCACTCCGGAATTTTCGATGGTCGGATTGATGCCGTGGGCGCGGAGCAAGGAACCGTTTCCGATGCCGGAGAGTTCGAGGAGTTGCGGTGTCTGGACAGCGCCTGCAGCCAGAATCACCTCGTTGTTGACCCGGATGTGGTACGTCTGGTTGCCGTGAGATACTTCGACGGCCATAGCCTGGACGGTCCTGGTGGACCGGTCTTGCTCAAGGACTAGCCGATCCACATGGACCCCTGTCACGACCCTCAGATTCGGTCTTCGCTGCACAGGTCCCGGTAGGTAAGCTGCGCCAGCATGGCTGCGGGTGTGTGTAGCTGGATCCACGGCACCAGCTGCCAAAAATGGCCCGATCCCTTTGCCCTGAATGGGATCTGCCCTGGCAGGATATCCCAGCTCGCGGAAGCCCTGCCAGCAGGCAGCATGGACGGGCATGTACTGGTTTGCGAAAGAGACTTGCAGGGGCCCGTCTTGGCCGTGCGCTTCGGGATCATATTGCATGCCCGGGAAATAGTCACGCACGGAATCCGAGGGCCCGCAAGCAGTTTCAAATCTGCGCAGGTATGGTGCGAAATCATCCCAACCCCAACCGGGATTGCCCAGCTGCTCCCAGGTGTTTATCCCAGCCTGCGACGGGTAGACTACTAATCCCTGGTCGATGACAGAGGACCCTCCGAGTGTGCGGCCCTTGGTGCCAAAGAGGCAGCGGTCATGTAGTTGTTCCTGGGGTAGGGTTGGTAGATCCCAGTCGAAGTCTTGGTCTGCATATGTTGTCGGTCCCAGGGCTGGGATCTGGGTGCGAGGATCGTCGAGTCGGTTGGTGCCAGCTTCGAGCACCAGGACGCGAACGTCGGATCGCTCGGTCAGTCGGTTGGCAACGACCAGGCCGGCAGTGCCTCCACCGACGATGATGAACTCGAAGATGGCATTCCTAAGCTCTTCGGTCGAGTCAGTGTTGTAGTTAGACATGGCGGTGAAGTTAGGAGGAGTGAAGAAAAGTGGCCGAGACGTCTCCATGTTGATTGAAAGCGAATCTTACCTCTGGATGAGACCCTGTTCTTAAAGGTCAACAAAACTCAAGAGCACTATACAACAAGGCAGCCAATGTACGCATGAGATGAGCTTTAGTCTGCCGATCAAAATGTGACTGAGGTAGGATGCAACAGGGTAAAAAGCAAACATATCGTGATTGCCAGGTAGATTGGACGTTGCGGGTGGCCAGAAGGGTGCAGGCACCGGGGCCTCTATAGCCCGCCGAAAGCTTACTGGCCTCAGGCTTGTCATGCCCACTAGTTATCTTCCTGCGGGTCGGAACTTCTCTCATCTTGTCACCTTCAACCTCACCTCACTTCTCTCAACGACCAGCTCAACACAGCCCTTTCCTGAACGGTCGTCACTTTTTCTTGGCTGCGTCTCGCTTGCCTTCCTCTTATTTCCCCTTTCCTCCTTTCCATTGATTCATATTTGCTTTTCACGTTTGCTACCGCTCTTCTGCTACTCTCTCATCATTTCACCGTCGCTATGGCATCGACAAGACCTCAAGTGTTTCAAGTCGCTTTGCCGGGTTTCAATCGCCCTCTTGCTTATCTGGTCGGTGTTCAATTCTCTCTAATTTGAACAGGCTTTGCTAACCTGTGTCTCAGGCTGGAAATCCTTTCCCGAATGCTGTAGAACCTATTCCACTGATTATGATCGGGTGAGCCTATGTGTCGGAGAGGCATATAAAGCCACGAAGCAAAGTTCTGATACAAGGTGAAGGGGCCAGAGAACATCATGGGAGTTAGCCATGCTGCAGATAATGGAAAGAATCACGAACAAGCCCAGATGGTTCAAAAAGGCCGGTGACTATCTGCATCGCCAGCAGGGGAGTACTGATTGATTTCAGATCTTCAACAAGCACATCGCTGCAAGGTGGCGACGTGAGATCACGGAGCAAGACATCCCCGCAATGATTGCCCTTACTACCGAGATGATTGACTGGATCATTGAAGAGCTTCATTACAAGGCTGAGTTCTTTTTGTGCCAAGGCATGGTCAAGGTCTTCGATGAGGGTATCATGAAATCCGACTCTATCGTTCCCGAAGATCTTCGCCTTGCCCTTCTCGCGGCCGTGCGTCCACTTGAAGACGTTCCAGCTAACAAGAAAGATTACCACCCCTCGTCGGACCGCAAAATCGTTAATTTAGTACATCCGTTCCTGTGTCCGCTGGTTTATGGCCGCACGCGGATTTTGAGGAATAGTGTAACCAACCTCGCCAACTTCCTGGAACATACTGGAAGAGGTGAGATTCTACCTGTTCCGAATGAGAGCGGAGCCCATGCGCGCCGGCCAGATCACTCTCCTTACCGAACCGAGGATTACAGCCGTCGTTTTCAATGGCTTCCCTGCAATGTTAAGATCTACCCTGACGGCCACTGCCGCATTGCATCCTACATCAACAATCTCCGCCTCGACATCCATTGCACGCTTTACGATGTCATTGAAAAAATCATTACCTGTGCAGTACCTTTGTGGAATGAGACTCTGACACTCTTGATCGATGACGCGTACCGAAACTTCAACCGGATCGATTATAGCGGGCCTGATATGTCTCCGCCTGAGCCAGAGGAACATACAGAGTCCGAAGTTGACCTTGAACATGAGGAGCCCATGCCCGACGACTGGTCTAATCGTTTGCGCCAGTGGAGAGTTTCGCACCGACTCCCTCCTCCCAAGATCGGAGAGTTTGAACCATTTCCCCCGGTTGAGATTGAGGTGGACATGAAAACTATGTTTCAGCAACATGGGTTGCAGGTTATCGTCAAGTTGACCAATATTGAGTTAACCCCGGAGAAGCCATCATACGCGGGTGGGTCCTGGCATATTGCAGGGAGAATGGTATGTGACCTTTTTTTCACCACGTTATATCTCTCGTCACCCGGATTTATTAAATGAAACTAATTCGACATCATTTGTCACTCCGATTTGGTAGAACGAACATATCTGTGCAACCGCGGTTTATTACTACTCGAACCATAATATCACTCCTGGCAGAATCTGCTTCCGCCAGCGGCTTAACTTGGACGATGTTGTGGAGTTTTCAGAATACGAAGGTTGCCCCTGCGAATGGGTTCCAGGCGCTTTCGGTACCGGAAATTTGGGTGGACCTCTCACTCAAGTCCTCGGTAGCGTGGAGTGCCGACAGGGTCGTCTTCTCACATTCCCAAATATTGTCCAGCATCGAGTATTGCCTTTCGCACTAGCCGATCCGACAAGATCGGGCCATCGCAAGATTCTAACCTTATTTCTGGTGGATCCCAACCTTCAGATCATTTCGACCGCCAACGTGCCTCCGCAGCAAGCGGACTGGTTCGAGGAGACTGCCCGTGCGCGTCATGAAGTTCTTGCCAGATGGCTGCCTACAGAGCTGCAGGATATGATCCAGGAACATCTGGGCGGTGATAATTTGATCGGTAAAAAGGAGGCTGAGGATCTTCGAGTGGAACTAATGGAGGAGCAATCGGCCGTGTCCAAGGACCAAGGATGGCTTTTCGACCACCACAACATGCCTCCAGTCTGCAGTCACTGACCTGGTACATCTTTGCTGTTGATTGTCCGATCCGTTTAATTGTCAAATTCTTGTATGAGTACGTGTTCGCCAGGGACCGGTGCCGTGAGACATTTCCTTTGTACCTTTTATCTCACTCATATCTTTTTCTCGTTCTCGAAAAACTTAGTACGATCGAGAGAGCAATAACAACCATCGGTGAATTTCCTTTAATGACCTATTACATCTTTTCCTCGTCAAGCAACATCCTCACAAATAATACCCCCCATCAACCACCACCATCAACCACTTACAAACCCCGCCCCGCCCTCCAACAAAAACCCCACCACACTGGCAATCTCCCCCGGCGCCGCCAACCGCCCCATTGGCGCGCTCTCCGCATACGCATCGATCATCCCCTCCGTCAACGCCGAGTCCACCAACGGCGTCCGCGTGCCCCCCGGCGCCACGCAATTCACCCGCACCCCCGCGCGACGTATACTCCTTCGCCCACGCCTTGGGCAACCCCAGCACCGCATACTTACTCGTCGCGTACGCGACCATCCCCGGCGGGGGCGAGAACGCCGCCGTGGACGCGATATTCACAATCGCGGCGCGGGCATGAACACCCCCTCCTCCTGCGGCCCCGGTATTCCCGGCCGCTGCGTCCGCGTATTTGTTTAGAACGTGCTTCAAAAACTCCGTCCCCACAATCCACGTGCCCCTCAGATTCACGTCCAGGACTCGATCGAAGAGCTCATCGCTCTCGATCCCGCCGATCGTCGGCGGGAGACAGATCCCTGCGCTGTTGATCAGTCCATCGATCTGCGGGGACTGGGCGAGAATACGGTCGAAGGTGGCGGTTATCCCTGCGCGTGAGGTTACGTCGGTGTTCGGGTAGAAGTGGATGGTTGCGGTCGGGAGGGTGGCGGGGAGGGTTGGGGGTGTGGAGGCGAGGTCGAGGACGTGGATTGTGGGTGGTGAAGTGTCTGGGTGTTTCGGGGTGAGGAGGTGAGTGAGGATCGCGAGGCCGAGGCCGGAGAAGCCGCCGGTTAGGATGTAGGTTTTGCTGTCAGAAGGCACTTTTTTGATGTCTGGGAGGCGGGCGTGGGTGGTGAGGCTTTTGGTGATGGGAGTGGGGAGGGGAAAGGGAAAAGGAGAGCGGGGTTTGCGCTTTGCTTTGTCTCGTGGTTGTTGGTTACTTGTCATTATTCATGGGTGCATACCTTGGCCTCGCTAGCTAGCATGAGATGGGTTTGGGCTATGCATTTACGGAAATCCAGAAGTGAGTTCATTGGTTCGGTATAGATTAACTGCCCCCACTCGCAGATTGCTTGAATCAGTACCACGCAGGCGGCTTGTCTGACCCTGGGAGTCGGGTCTCAACGTTCTCTGGTCTAGACCTTGCAATTGAATGCCTTGTAAACCTTGGTTTCTACCCACTCGTCTCGCTCTCGAGTGAGCAGGTACAGTACAAGCGACTGGGTCGATTGCCATCGAAATCTAAAACACAGGAACGGATGCAGATTCGTCATCTTGGAGCTGAGATGGGCTCGATTCCGTGATGCTCGGAGCAGAAATATCCCGAGGCTTCTACGTGACCGGGCCGATGTTCCAGCAAATAGTCATGCTGTGTTGTCGCTGACTCCTGCTTATGTTCTTTGTTTATCTTAGCGTTGGCGCGGTGGATGGGTATCCTCCCTTGTATCACCTCAAGTTCATGGGCTGTAGGCAGTGCGATTCGACCGCGACCGGATGCCCGGTTCGTGTCCGTTGTGAAGCTTACATACTAAAATCTCACACGAGACTTCGGTCAACAGATCTGATGCACGAATGCCTTAGGGTTATCTTGTATACGAGATCTTCTGGGCACAGCCCGACCCGTCCGGATTCGAGCCCGCAGCGGGGTAACCCGCCCGAATCCTGCGGGCTGAGCCGCTTTTGGGAAAGCCGGGCGGGGTAGTACCTGGTCTTAGCCACGCGGCTGACTGTATCTCAGGGGTGTGGTAGTAGATGTTCTCAACATTCCAGCAATCTCACATATTCCCTAAAACTGATTCGAGTGATGTGACGATGCTTTCCAACCATCCAACGGCCCGACAGATATAAGCTGGCGATCCTCTGAAAGACTGCTCTACTGAATAGTCTTCCGGGGTTTGCGTTTATGCTATAGTATATTCGTTTATAGTTCGAGCCTAGAGTGAACCGTTAACTTTCTTTCTTTCTTTCTTTCTTTCTTTCATGATAAGAACTCTCCTTCCTTTGGGACGCTAGTGGCGCATCTACTTAGTTCAAAGTTAGTTACCTCTGCTGACTTACCAGACCGATCTATAGCCTCGAGCGACCGGGACAGGCTCTGGCCACCGAAGCCTTTGGTACTCTAATTGCTGCAAGAATGTCGATATTATTGGCCGGCACTATCACGCTTAATTCTCACGCTGGCGAATGAGCATTTGACAGCACACTGTATCCTGTATTTTGTCGCCGTGCCATTTGTGGTGAAACCTTGCTTGTCAACGCAATGTCGACTCGAGCGACGACGTTCTTCTTTGGCAGTGTAAGAAGCTGAAAGGAGTGGCTGCTTCTATCCCTGCTCACGTCCTATGAACTAGTCATACTCATCGGAGTGGTTCGCAGGATCTGGGATGTAGCGCTCAGGAACAAGGCATAAATGTGCTCGTGACCACCTCGGCGTGGTGGAGCCGTTGCCCTATCTGTCAGTCACTGACCGCTACAAGGACCAGTACCCGACGTAATCACGGTGTCATTCGAGGTTCCGATTCTTAAAATTACACGCCTCTGGCTGATGCTGACCAATCTCTGCGTGGATGCTTACTATATCCAGCGGTAATTCTGTGGCAAGCAAAACGCCCCGACGCTTGTTGGAGTGCCGCCATGAGGCAATCGAGAGCAGGTCAACGCCTCATGGTCTTACCATCAAGGCTTGTCCCTTTCCCTGTGAAACTGACAGTCCTAGCCTAGCGCTGCCTGTGTTGAGCCTATATAATCCTAACTTTCGTCCTCGCAGTCGGGCACATTATCACACATGATCGATTCATGTTTTGCCTCTTAACCTTTCGGCAAGTTGGTATCATCCAGACTTTCGGGTCAACGCAGACTGGTCCGGCATTATTATCCACGAGACACCACAATGGATTTGGGACGTGTGCTCGGCTCGACGGGCAAGCAGCTACTAGATAGGGCACAAACTACCCTCATATCCTTGGGCACGGCTGCGGTTCCTGTCGGCCTAGTCAGGACCCTGGTCCTATCAATTCTGTCTAATATAAGAACTGGAACCCTGGAGATCTACTCTCACGACGGGGAGAAATGGAGATTTGGTCAAGGCAAGGGAGGACACAAAGGTGTGATACATGTCCAGAGCGATACGTTCTGGTTCCGAGTCCTTGTATCGGCAGACCTTGTGAGTCGTTCTACCGCGCGCGCCGGCTTGATGGCCCTCTATTGATAAAAACCCCTGCTCACGGCTCGATTCCCCAGGGCTTCGCCGACTCCTTCATGTTGGAAGAGTTCGCGACCCCAGACCTGATGGCACTGATGGAGGTACAGTACATGCGCTAACCTCACCAAAACCCGAATTGCAGCGCTGATCCGTTCCCGCTCCAGCTCTTCATCGAAAACGAACAGCACCTGTCCAACCTCAGCACCACCCCATATCGATTTGTGGCTGCCATCTCGGATGTGCTCTTCCGCACTGTCGACACGGGCACCCTCAAGAACGCCAGTCTGAACATGGCCGCCGCGTACGACCTCTCCAACGGAATGTTCGAGGCGTTCCTCTCCCCGGACATGAGCTACTCCTGTCCGATCTGGCTGGCCCGGTCGCATCCGCAGTACGCCAGCGACACCCTGGAGGCCGCGCAGATGCGCAAGCTGGACCAGCTGCTGGCGAACGTGCATGCGCAGCCCACAGACCACATCCTGGAGTTCGGGACGGGGTGGGGCAGCATGGCGATTCGCGCGGCGACAACGATCGGCTGCCGCGTGACGACCTGCACGCTTTCGGAGATGCAGTACCAGCGGGCACAGAAGCGCGTGCGCGCCCTGGGGCTCGAGGACAAGGTCACGGTGTTGTTTTGTGACTATCGCCTGCTGCCGGTGCCGGAGGTGCCCTACGACAAGATCGTCGCCGTGGAGATGATGGAGGCGATGGGCGACCATGAGTTGCAGACGTTCTGGGAGACCGTCGATATGTTACTCAAGCCGGAGGGCGGGATTGTCTCGATCCAGTCGAGTATCATGCCCGAGTCGGTGAGTGGTGTCGCATGGGAGATGCGGGTTTTCGGGAACTCGGAGCTAATTCGTCTGCAGAGATATAGGAATATGTTTCCCAAAGGAGAGGGGTGAGTGTCTGGCACCGTTGAGAATTTTCTTTTCTTGGGGTCTGGGTCTGACATATAATTTCATTTTAGGTTCATCCGTCGATATGTAAGTCTATTCTTCGCCACAGTTCGGATTTCACCAACATGGACTTAATTATCATGACCGAATAGATCTTCCCCGGAGGCCACTGCCCCAGCATCACCAGACTGTTGGAAGCAGTCCAAAGTTCCAACGCCCGACTCGATCTGGAATCCGTGCAGCAATACGGCGCCCACTATGTGAGATGTCTCAACGAATGGAGTAGCAAGTTCCAGCACAATTTTCGGGGCATCATTGCCCCCCTCGTGCGAGAAAAGTACAACCTGTCGGAAAGCGACGTGGAGGTCTTTTACCGGAAATATCTTGTGAGTCGAAAACGTCTCTGTCCCCACATTGGGGTCCGCTCTGACTTGATACAACAGTATTACTTTATGTATGCAGCGGCTGCATTCGATACGAAGGTTTTGCACCTTTCCCACGTCACTTTCAGCCGGCCTGGCAACTTGGCGATGTTGGCGGAGGTTTAGACGGGCTTGTTCTTTATCTTGGTTTACTTTGATTCTTGGTGTGTTGGGTCTGATCATAGAACTTTGTTTTGTTTCATAGAGTATTCATGTGTCTAGATTCATTTTGATAGATGTTATCATGTTTTTATCGCATGTGCGGAACCCAAGGATTCAGAATCTTCCATTGGAGATAGCATGGAGATAGCATCCCCGCCAAAGGATTGGAACGGAACAGCAGATGCACTGAATCCTAGCTATTGTCCAAGACCTGCTCCGTTCTTCTTTTCATCTCATGATCCCCCGAACAGAGCTTCGCCAGCATCTCTCGCTCTCCATCATCCAGGTACGGATACCCTTTCAAGAGGAAGATGCTATCGCGAAACTGCACCGCGTCCGGATGACCATCCCCCTGAGCCTCAAACTGCAGCAGCAGCAGCTCTTTCCACTCCGCATCATCGGGGTCGACGTTGCCCCGCGCGACCAGGAGATACTCGAACCAAACGGGATAGTACGCCGCATACTCCCAGTCGATAATGCCGACCAGGCGCCCAGCCTCATCGACCATGATATTGCTAATGTGGAGGTCGCCATGGGTGAGGACGTAGGGTCCGGACGCGGGCATGCGCGCCATCAGGTTGTCAAGGATTTGGTCTGGAAGCTCCCGGTCCAGAATGCCGGTCAGGTACGAGCGGATCGCGCCGCGCAGGTCCACGTCCGAGACGAAGGGGCCCTGCGCGCGGGTCCGGAACCCCCATTCGTACGGCGGATAGCACGCGCCTCCGCCCACCGATTGGATGCACGGCGAGGTCAGCCGGCGCAGCCGCTGGCGGACCTGGCCCATCTGCTCGGCGATCGCTTTCTTTTGAGTCTGGGACAGGCGGGGCCATGCGTCTTGGAGTGTCTCGCCGCGCATGCGTTCTTGGAGGATGAAACAGCGCCGGTTGCTGTCGATCCACTCGTGGAGGACGCGCGGCGCTGGGATCTCGGGGTCCTGCGCCAGGACTCGCATCACCGCGCCCTCGGTGCAGAGGGCGTCGTCGCTGGGGTATTCTTTGAGGATCTTGTCGGTTCCGACTTGCCACACCCCGCGGTCACCGGTGGTGCTGAGGAGGCGGAGAGCGTTGGGGTCGGGATTCTCCATGTTGCTGTCTATTCAGATACGCTTGTGGGACGGAGACTTGACTTTTTGTTGTGTTTGATGGCCTTGTATTGTATCAAAATGCTATTTATAATGCACTTGTTCCCAGATTTCGTCCACATGTGCAATTGAGATTGCATTAATCCCAAAACAAGGAACAGACAAAGCCCTTATATAACAGCCCGGAATACTCCATCCCGGTCAAAGCTGGCACAGACTGTCTGCGCTTACACACATCATAAATATTAATCATAGATAATATCTTCGAAATGTCTTTCAGACTGAGTATACGTAGACAAAGATATCCCCCCTCGTCCACTGGTATTGAGGACGAACACACTTGCCATCCCATTCCCTCTCGCTGAAACCAAGTTAAATCCAACAATTCATGAGATTCAACTATCACAGGAAGTATAATGAAAGGCTAGAGTATACTCCCCTCCACATCTGTTTGCCTGGTTGCGCTCAACGTACCCTCACGGATGCTTACCGTCCATAATCCGTCTCTCATCCGCCCACGCCATGATCGCGTCGAAGTCCTTACACTCATGCACCGCCCCGGTCCCGTCGGTGCCGGGCTGCGCCCGCTGGCCCTGGCCCTCCAGGGCGGTGTCGCCGCAGCACAGCAGCGACTCCCGCAGGTATTGGAAGCAATGGTTCACATGGCCGTGGGGGCCCTCGGTGGGGTCGTCGCTATGCCCGTGGTGATGAAAATGGTCGTAGTCATGCGCGTCGCGGGCCTTGCGCATCGAGGGTGTGCCAGCGACGAGATCGTCGTATGCGGACATTATTGCGTACTAAAATTCGAATACCGAACCTAGTCAGTGGCGCTCGATCACAAAATAAAAGAGGATATTGGGACGAAGGATAGGGATCGAGAGTGACAGACTGCTCTCACGTACCAGGCAATGCATCTGGTGGAAGACCGCCACCGCGTACAGGTTCTTGCCGAACTTCTCGATCGGCGGGGACAGGACGTATTCCAGTTGTTCCGTGTGGTTCACCGCGATGAACCCATTGCCCCCTATCCATCATTACCCTATTAGCCCTCGGCAGAAAAGCTGTGTCGCTCCGACCCAACTCACGCGGCATATACGACAGCCAATTCTCCTTCGTGGCGGCTTTGGAGCTCTCGGTTTGGTGATCCGAGACGGCCATGGGGTCGAGTCGGAAGAGAACTTGATGTGTGGGGACTAGATTCGGGCAAGGAATCGTCTGTCAGCTTTTGTTGCGGGAACTTCTTCGCCAACCGAGGAAGGAGCGGGGGGACTCTTACAATCCGGAACCAACCCATTCAGATCGCGCAGGGGCGGCTGCCTACTCGTCTCGACCAAGTATACCAAAAGCACGATGATCTCGACGAACCCAACCACCACCACCCCAATGTAGATGAGCGGTCGCAGACAAGCCCAGCGCCGGGATCGATTCATCTGGTCGATGTAATGATCCCGCTTGAGCAAAAGCTCATCGGACTCTCGGTGTTCATATTCTGGTTTGGCCGACATGTTTCACAATCGAGAAGATAGAATCGCAGGGACTGAACGTGACACGGGACAACAACAGACGCGATGGGGCTGCCTCAATATATACGTCTTGGCTACAGTTTGAATGAAAAGTCTACATCTCCTCTGATTTATCGCCTCCAGCATCATTCCCACTTCTCAGGTAGCTTTACTATTTACCTAGCACCATTCGAAATTCATGCTCTCAATACGAGCCGTGTAAGGAGGGGTACCGCGGTGTCAAACAATGAAATCTTGTGGGCGGGTACCAACCTCGAAGCTTAATCTCGGGCTATTGAGGCCTTCAATGGGTAACGCTTCGGCTCGCTTGCGCCAAGCCTTTGCCGTTCTTCGTGCATTTCGCTCGAGTCCACGCTCACTGCCTAAAGGCCCTGCGTTTCAGCAGCAGGGCTAGAGGAACAGGCTCGTCGGCTAGACTCAGAAGTTCCTTCTCTATTAGTTGAATGTAGTGGTATGTGGAGGTGCGCATCAGTCTGCGACGGAGTTTTAGCCGGTTCGTAGGCCGAGTGATAATCAGTCTCCCATGTCCGTATCTGGGACGCAGACACAGACAGAAGTGAATGAACTGTGCAATGACTGACGTGACCGGCGGGTCTCTTCGGTCGGAAGGCTTGTTCCGCCCATGTGGGTGCCACATCCCCTGCAACGGCTCGGTGGAGCCCGTAGGTGCAGTCCGCAGTACGTATTGTCATCGCTCGGCTTGGCTCTCTCCGTGTCTACGACCCTGGAGTCCTCTCGGATGCGGGCACAGATCGCGAACATGCAATACCCATAACGAACGTAAGATCGACATGCCCAGGTCTCTGTTATCTTTATCAATTGGTCATGAGTCCCAAAGCAAGGAGACGTCACTTCTCTTCACATGTATCGCATGAGAGCCCCATGCAGCTTCTCTTCTGTCTTCAAGCACCGCATCCCCCGGGCGGCAGATGGTAGTAGTCCCAGCGGTAGTGATGAGAAATTGGTAGAGCCTGTTCTTAGACCTTCCGTGCGGGGTATGGTGGCACTAGACGGGCACCTTCGATGATGGCGCTTGCCATGTTGGAGAGGAGGGTGTGCCTGGGTGCCTGACCCCCGGCGAGTATAAACCCCCCCTCGCGCCCACCTCAACCTCGCAGCCCGCTGGGCGTCTTCGCGGCGCACCGTAAGTCTGTGCCGACCGGGTTTCATACATTCTATTCCAGACATCGTCTTCTGCTCCGTATTCAGGCGCCATGTCCTCTCTGTCTTCAAGTCGATGGCCTCCCTTATGTTCATCCTTGAACCACTACCGGGTGTACCGTACTACCTATCCTGACATACTACCTATCCTAGCAATTTATGGAGCGCTTGCACTTGACCATGTTGGGTGGGGAGGGGTCGTAATCGCATAGCCGAAACGACGATCGTTGACCGGCTCCAAATATTTGATATGGAACTATATACACGAATCCTTCGCAAGTGTTTCAACACAGTGCCACACGCACAAGCATCGAACCCAATAATTTCCACTGCCAACATGTAGACCATTCCTCGTCCACAGAATCCACTACCTCCGACCCCACCCCCTACCTTACTCCGTCAGCAACCCCTCAGCAACCTCCCTAACCCTCTCCAACGCCGCGACCAACAACGCCGGCCCCACACTCACCCTAGCCACCCCCATCGCCGCCAACTCCTTTGTCGTCAAACCCCCGGGAACAGCCTTAACATTCAACCTCCCCTCAAACGCCTCGACCAACCGCCCCACCTCTTCCCGCGTAATCCCACCCCGCTTCGCCCCACCCCACACAAACACCGTCGCCGCCCCGGCCGCCAAATACTCCCGCCCGCGCGCAATCACCTCCTCCAGTGTGCCGCCATGCAGAAGCGCGTCGCACCGCGCATTGACCACAAAGTCCGGCACGCCCGCCGCGCGCGCCTCGCCCAACACCGTCCGGACGCGCTGGACTGCCTCCGCGGGACTGTACATCGTCTTGGCGGCGTTGTAGAAGTCCTCCAGGTTGACGCCGACGACCCCTGCATCCAGTAGCCTCTGGATGATCATGGGGAGCCGCGTGTTGTAGCCGTCGCGGATGTCGATGCTGAGCGGCTTGCCGGTGGGGCGGACGGCGGAGGCGATGGCGGTCGCCGAGCCGAGGAGCTCGTCGCACGGGAGTTCCTCGTCCGACGTGCCGGCGGCGGCGGCGACGGCGTAGCTGGCGGTTGCGATGGCCCGGGCGGAGGGGAGGGAGGCGACGGTTTGCGCGGTGGCGGCGTCGTAGACGTTGGCGAGGATTAACGGGTGGCGCGGGCGGTGGAGGGATTTGAAGTGTTGGGCGAGCGTGTTTCGTGGGGTGGACATTGTTGTTTGCCTTTTGGTTGGTGATTTGAATTGAGAGAAAGGGGGTTCGGTGCTGGAAGGGGAGATTATCTTGGATGGGGGAGTGATGGCACTGCAGCAGTTGTTGTGTCCAGTCTCGGGATAATCTTTGTAGCAGTGGATTTTGATTCACCTTTTATATATCCAATTCAAGGAGCCTTCGCTTCAGCATGAACATGATAGCCAATAAATCAAACGCAAGAGAATGAGTCATCTAGGCAACCGGCTCGTATTCAGCTCTAGGCAGCAGAGACTAGTCCTTGAATTCGAGAGTCATGGTATCCATGATGTTCCATGAACCCGGTGAGATTTTGGTGGCCGGAAAAGGAAGCCTGCAGCTATACCTACACCTGAATTTCTTGCCCGCTCAAGTCTCATGTTTTGAGCATTCACAGCGTATCTATTGCATGTCGAGGTAGTTTGGACATGTATTCCTGATTTGATGATCCTCGTGTTAAAAGGAGAGCTTGTTGCGGTTGCTGGTCGCATCAACCTGAACAGGACGCCGACGCCGGGCCACTGCCAGTCTTGGCTAGCGGCATGTCTTGGCCGTTGGTGGGCCGTTAGTGGACCGTACTTCGGGCCAGGAAAAGGATAGCTGCATCGCGTACGGAGTAGTGTCTTAAGCATAAGCAGCAACCATGATAAACGGCACCGTGTATATCGCCCCAGCACGCCGCTCTGATAGTGAGAGGTAAAGTTATGCGCTGTGAAAACAAGCGGCAGCAGTCTAAAATTGACAATACGATTTATCAATAGTATCTCACTCAGCTAGTCTTCTTGAGAAATGTGGGCGGTCAGGCCTCAGAGGCTCAAGTAACCGAGGTCATGAAAATTTTCATTGATTGGTGGTGTGAGGAACTTGGTAGCTACATGCAACGTGGTATTAAAATGTTTCCGGTCACGTGACCCAGCGTTCCCGGGCCACGTACGCCGACAAACAGACTCTCAAAAGCCCTAATACAAGGATAGTAGAAAAAACACCGCAATAGAAGACCCTAAGAGGAGATTTTCAGCCCTAAATAAATCCTACGAATGCGACTGCAAGACCCCGAGGCCCTAATATATCTAGAAAACGCGGAATTAAAGATGTAGTACGTCGATACTGCTAAGGTCGACTAAAACATTTGAACCTTAAAAGATACATTAGGAATTATCCAGGGTGGAATTAACGCCGTTCTTGAAATACAGCTACGGATGGCTTAATAATTTATCCTCGAAATACCGACCACGATTCCCCACGTCCATATGAGATGCTAGTCCCATCGAAAGTTAATTCCGTGGGCAGAACTGCTTGAAACGAGCGGAAGTGAACCCTTGATTATGTCATAAGGAAAGCTCTACGGAAGCTACGGTTTATCGGCGAGAAGATCAGAAACCAAATCGTTTGTGGCTTGGGTAAGTCATAACATACCATACCAATACGCTCGGTGCCATGCGAAGTCAGCCACATAGACTTAGATGCGGGGTGCGGATCATGTGCTGATCAGAATGGTCTTCCGTAGATCTGCCGCGTGCGACGCGGATCCGTGCGACCCACCCTGCCGAGTTTATTTGAACATTCTGCGAGAGGTTCGCCGAGCAGGACGGTAGCAATAGGTTTCCGTGGTGGCGACAGTGGTCAAAAACTGCGCGAATGGTTATACATGAGTCGGTGCTGATGTGTTGTACGTGCACTTGACATCGATACTCTCATCTTGCGCGATGTTTTTGGTACATGAGGAGTGGACATAAATATTAGTCGGAGGAGTTCGTGATCCTACAACACGTTAAGATCGTACGACTTTATTATACAGGCAAGTCGGGAAATATTCTTTCAAGGGTCTATACTAATGAGGCTATAACTGACTCAAAGCCTAGCGCACTTGCTGACAATAGATTCCAGCTGATCCATCTTTTGCTCGAACAACACCCCGACCGACTTGATATCCGACCCCTTCATGCCGCGTCGCGTCAAGGCCATGGAGTCGAACTCGATCGCGCTGACGCCATCTTTGGTGGCCGCGCCGGCGGCGGCACCCACGTTGAAGTCAAGCAGCATGCTCAGGATTGCGACCGGAGCGCTTTCGGGGTCCTGCACCATGGTGTAGATATCGGTTGCCTCGTTCGCGACGGTGCCCACGAGCGCGAGCGCCGCATCCAGACCCTCGATGACATCGCCGAGGCCGGAGAGCGGGCCGAGGAAGGGCACGATCAGGAACACGCCGCCGAGGATCTGCAAGATCAGCTCCTTCTTCTTCTCGGCCTCGATCTTCTCCCCGATGGCGACCACTGAGTAGATGCGGTCGACCAGCTCGGCCAGGGTGAACACGGCGGTGGAGTACGTCTGGACGACATCGTCGATCACGCCGTCAAAGGAGCCCGACAGGATCTGAAGCTCGGTGATGAGGAGGGAGAGCTGGAGGTTCGGGATGTTGGGCAGGGCCTGTCTCATCAGCTCCCGCGGGTCGCTGATGGTGATCTTCTGGGCTGGAATTGGGAAGCCACGATGCCACCAGCAGGCAGCCTCAGGATTGTCGTAGACGTTGCACGCGGTGTTGCCTTTGTCGTCGTAGTAGGGCCCCTCCGTGCTCGACCAGCCCCCTAGCACAACCCAGTCACGTTCTATCCCAAATTCCGCGCTGAGGTTGCCATAGAAGCCGTCCGCATCGATCAAGTTATAATAGACGGTATGCGCGCGATTTTCGTACCCGAGATCGTCAGGACATGGTCCCGCCGTCCGGTTCACCCCTCCAAAACTGAGTGTGCACGTGAAGAATCGGTTGCCCTCACCCTGCGCACCAGTGTCGCTCATATTCATAGAATAGGTAAGCTGGGTCCCCACCTGGCTTTTCATGTAGGACTCGTAGTCCTTGAAATACTCGTCATAGTTGCTCGTGTTGGCAATGCTGGTGAAGTTGGCAACCGTGGCTTCCAACTCCCCATACAGTGCGCCCAAGACATAGAAGTCAACACAGTAGGGATCCAAGCTATCCATGGCCGACTGTAAGGCACTCAAGGAGTTATAGCTAAGGCTGAAGTCGCAAGGAGAAGTGACGTCGCAGTAGTCGTCGTTACTGTCACAAGACTCATCATCGGACGCCATGTCAAGACAGACAGGCTGTGGGCAGTAATTGCGAGTACAGGCAAACTCGCAAAGTCCGTTATCAGCCTCGTCTGGAGCCCACCCGATAATGCTGGTATTCTGGGCTGGAGGCTGATTCAGTGGGCCTGTGGCAGTGCAGGTGCAATTGTAAATGGGACAAAAGCCATAATTACAACCAAAGCTGCATAAACCGGCGAGCTCGTCCTTTCCGGTTCCGGCAACACAAGTGTCCGGGGTAAAAGGGGAGACAGTAGGGATGGTTAGTGGAACTGAGACAGTCCCACAGGCAGTGGAAGGGCAGTAGCCGTAATTGCAGGTGAACGAACACAGACCTGCATAATTGGCATCCTTGCCAGCAGCGGGATAGCCCTGAATTCCGGTGGGCGCAGGGAAATCTGGCTGAGGCCCCAACTTTGTGCAAACGCACGCCCCAACGGGACAATAGCCCAAGCTGCAGGAGTAGCTACAGAGCCCATTGAAATCACCCATTCCCCATCCTTCAATACACACCTCCTTGTTAAGTTTCGGGGAGTCCACATCGACCGCGCCGCCCATACTGTAGCCCACCCAAGCATTCCAGTTCTCGACTTGATTCCCTTCCCAGCATCCGCTGCTAATATCATGCCCTTCAACTGTGATGGTGCCGGTAGCGCTAGTAACAGATACGGCAACTGAACCAGAATGACCGGCAAAGGAGACACTGCCGTGATAGATGCCCCCTCCGCCACTGGGGGTATTGGTCCACGTTGCACCAACATTGACCCCACCAATAGTCACCGAGACGTCGCCAGCTTGCCCTAACAGAGCGGAAAAGAAGATCTTATCCTGTACGATATCCTTTGGCCAGTATTCCAACTGCAATTGAGATACCGTATTGCCTGTCGTGCCACCATCAGGGCACGCACCCGCTGCATTCAGCCGATACCACGTAACCAAGCCTTCGTTGTCAATGTTTGTCTCGTTGTACTTATAGAGATCAATGACATAGGGCAGGAACTGCCTCCAGCCGCTGTGGTCGAAGCCCTCAACATAGTTGTAAGGGGCATCGCCTGTCCCAAACGCAGTATACATGGAGTCCGCTAGCGGATTGTGGCTGTCAACAATAGGACCAATGTAATGGGACTCGCCGAAGTCGTTCCAGGAGATAATCTCAATGAATTCCGGAGCAAGGTAGAGTGCCTGTTCCCACCGGGTGTACCAGAGATCGTCACCACGCCACAGCCAGTTTTTATCGTACCCGGGCATGTTGGTGAAGAACCAAGGGGAGATTGGCATCATGTATGGCTTCTTGTCCAAGTATTGGATATACGACGCGTCCACATAGGTGTCCATGTCGTTGGGTCCATTAGGCCAGGCAGCCCAGCTGAAAAGACCATCAGCGACCCCGCCTGCTAGCGCCATGGCGGCTTTGGCCCCAACCGACGACCAGTCGGGTACGAAGAAGCAGAATTGCTGGGACTTGATGTCCACCCAGTCTTCTGCATTTTCGGGCCCTTCGAACGTCGACACAAGAGGATTCGATCCGTGAAAGTAGTAAGCATCATTGCTCACATACTGACCTAGCAGACTCAAGACATCCTCCTTATCCCAGGGCCCATTTCCAGCGTAATCAAACGAAAAGAAGAGGTGGAATTTCAGCTTCTGAGCAGCTGCAAAAGCGTTTGGGAGAGAGCTGGCCGTGGTACTCTCTCCCGCGGCCATATTTAGGGCAAACGCATCGATGTGAGCATCCACAGCGAGCTGAATCTCATTCTCCCAGTCTTCTGAGGTGTATCCTGCCGTATTCGAGACCATGAAATGAGCGAAGACAGCGCGAGCCTGAACCTGATTCCAGAATAAACACGCTCCGACAAGTAGCCAGAGCCATGCTTGGATCCAAGACTTCATAATTTCAGGGATAGTGCCGAAGAAAGAGTGACGGGAAAGATTACTAGGTCGAGAGAGAAGGAAAGCAAAGGACAGGGAAAGAAGGCGGCGTTCGCAGTAAGAGAAGCCAAGAAAGAAGAGCGGCAAGGGAAAGAACAAGCGGGAATTAGGCAACGAGCTGACTTAAGGAGTGTCAATAGTCTACCCGCCAGACAAAAGCATCGATAGAGAGAGAGAGAAACTGTTTCTTGTAGCAAAAAGCAGAAGAGGCGTTTATCTTCCCTCGAAACATGGCGTGCTTAAGGGCTCGACGGCAGGCTGCCTCGGAGCTACCTAAATTTTTCGCACCCGACCCGAACCCAAGAGCTATCGGACCTAACTCAACTGGCAGATCATTAGCTTGCTTGGCAATGTACTAGGGTATATGGTGCATCAGCTGAATGTAGGCCCAATCTCCGTGATGTCTCAGCCCGTCGATGTGGTGGACTGAAGCTAGGGCTTAGTGCATCTTCTAGGTTAAAATACCATAAAATACCAATACCTTCCCATTTCACCTCGGCAATTCTCTCCGGGACAACCTGAGCGAGAAGGGGCTGAACATGGCAGTGACACTATTTTATCTGCCCATCACCTTGCAAGCCCTCTTGAGCTTTGTTCCAACATGAGGGGTCACTGCCTCTCGTTGACTCGCTTTCCTTTCCTCCCCGCTGCCAGTATATGCACTCCCTCAACAACAAGTTTTGCGCAGCCAGTCATTCCCTAATCCAGGCAACTCGCATTTCTTTCGCGCGGTTTTTATTTTCGCCCTCACATTTCTGGACTTGATCTCTTTCACAGCACAAACCAAGTTGGGAGTTTTCTTTGGTCCCCAAGATCCCACCACCAGTCGCTCCTTTCCTCTCTTGTCGTCGTAATGAAGGCCTTCAAGATTGTTCTGGTGGCGTTGCTATTCCTGGTCAATTTTGGCCAGGCGAGCATGAGAGCCGCCCCAAGCGAACTGTTTTATACGTACCTCGGCTTCCGTTTTGACTTCATCGTGAACGGGGCGTCGCGCACGATCGGACCGAATCTGCCGAACGACGTGTTATCCGACTTTGGAACCTTCGCCTCACGAATGTACCCACACCTGGTCCTCCGAGATCCGATCTGGGCCAGCACAAGCCTGCAATACAACCAGGCCACGCTGGACGCGATCCTGCGCGACCTCAAAAGTGACAAGTACCTGCGTAGCGAGATCATACGGGAGGCACCGCCGGACCATTCCTCCTTGCTTGAACAGGTCGGCAAAGTGGTCATGTCCACGCGCGGCAGCACCGCTCCAGGCTTCTCCGATACCTGGAACAGTCAGTTCCCCGAGTTCAAGCGGGCATTGGCGGGGACGCTGGCAGCGCGGCAACAGGACATGTTCCGGACGAGTCTCACCGATCTTTTCCGAGCAAAGTTCCCGGGCAAGACCCTGGTCGGCTCGAAGTTTTTCGTCCTCGACACCGATGTCGCGTTTAGCCGGCAGAACTGGGGCCTAACCGCCAGGGCCAACGGAGACAACATCGGGACGCTCAAAACCTACAAGACCTGGTCCCTTGGCCTTCCAAATCTCAAAGATACCTCCGGCATGGCCGACACAACGAAGAATGCTCTTCATTTTTACCAAGACCATTACGGGTGGGCCGAGACTATAGCGAGAACTTTGAGCGCGCTGGACAGTGTAGACAGCTGCAAGGCAAAGTAGTCGTGCTGCTAGAATTCTCTTGCTGCATGTATAAAAGCCATGTGATCGCCGTATATATAGTTACTATACGAATTTAACCAAGTGAACACTTCAATAACACACACGAGTTTCATATTCACGGCGAATTCTCAAATAAGCAAGACCCCACACATTCTATCTTGTCAATCGAGGTTGACTCAAGTTACATTTTTTTCATTCTTCTCTAGTCAGAAGCCATCTCTGTCAGTAACCGATGGCGATCAGGTAAAAGAAAGTGGATTGAGAAGCATTTTAGGAATGGTATTGTCGCACCTTTGTGAGAAGAACGCTTACAAGGTATCCTCTCACCCGCCTCTCGAGTCCAACTCTAATCCAGTTCAGAAGTACTCAAAACATCATCGGCGAGCAGATTAGCCAACGGAGAATGGCAACGCCCTCCATACTACCGATAAATCAAGGCCCATATTCACAACTCTACTCCAAGGGCTGGCCTTATCACTCTGCTATCATGTAAATTTGCTTCAGAACGCCGAGATTAATTCTCAATTTTTGACTAGCAAGACGTTTTTCAACCGGAGTGCGGCCTTCGGATATCATCTAGCATTGTACGCTTCGTGTGATATTTAATGAGAGGGGGGAAATGAGCAAAGCACACCGAGCCTAGTGATTCTCAATAAAGAGAATCGAGATAATCATTCTCGTAGGTATGCCGGCCGTGGCCATCACGTTGAAATTCCTTGGCAATAGAGTCTCTTTCCTTCTTCATGAGGTTCCGATACTGTGTCGCCTCTTTCGGTGATATGAGCCCAGTACTCCGCGCCTGCTCGAATGAATAGTTCAGCCCGTCATATACCCAGCTGGGGTTTTGAGGAGGAACATTTTGAGTGGAGCAGACTCGGTAGTGAGGATCCACTAGCCAAAGGGTCACAAACCTAAGACGGCCGGGTATCGAGGGGTCCCGAAGGGTAAAAGATTCGGCTTTAGACCGCAATGTGGTGGGCCAAGCAAGAAGCGCTCCGGCCCGTGAGATGGGAATAGATCCCAACACTTGCAGGGCGGGTGGAAGGAAGCTGGGTTCATCAAGGACGGGTTGTTCAGGAATACCAAAAACTCGACTCATAATCAAACATTTTTCGACATTGAAGTCACTTGCATCAAGTTTTGTTTCGTGTTCAAATGAAAGCTTGGCATCTGTGATATTTTCTTGATCAAGATAGCACACTGTTGTGGCAACAATGTGCTCATTGAGGATGCCGGGGACACCGAAGGCGGGATCTCCAGCATACACGGGCTGTTCCGGGGTAAGGTCAATACTAGAGACCCGAATGATTACCTGAAGCCCCTGGAATTGATCTTGAA
Organism: Aspergillus aculeatinus CBS 121060; assembly: GCF_003184765.1. Lineage (NCBI taxonomy): Eukaryota > Fungi > Ascomycota > Eurotiomycetes > Eurotiales > Aspergillaceae > Aspergillus > Aspergillus aculeatinus. Next base: position 316,469 of record NW_020291510.1, read on the forward strand.
GAGACACAGAATAATACTGATGATCGGGGTCAGGAAGAGGTGGGTTTGTGCAGCGCTTGCTATTGTTCACTTTGGGTCGGATTGGCCGAGCAGTATTTTCCCCTGTCCTCCACTCATCATATGTGAATGAGATCCCAGGTTCAATACCTTTGACAATAGACAATCTTTTACTCTTCTCAAGCATCAAGTCTTGGAGAACGGTCCGCGAGGTCCATTGCCAAGGCTCCATACTGGCAAGAAGATCTTTGACATTTGATTTTGTTGGACGAATTTGGTATCGCTTTTCGTGCTCGGGCAGACTGAGGTATTCTCTAGCCTGTGAGCGAATTTCAGCCCATGTCTCTTCGGCAAAATTCATATCAAATGGCCTTGTCGCTTCCAGAAGGTTCCACGCCTGTGGTAACTCGGTACCTTCATACTCGAAGTCATAGGTTCGAATGCGGATCGGTGTTCGGCCTTGTTTTCCGACAATAAGCATCTCATTCCACGGCTGTATGGTGGTCGCAATCAGTCTCTCAAGTGCTTGGTAAGCCCCTTTCTCTTTAGGATTCACGCCGTTGATATAGGATGTAATCTCAGTCCTCCCTCGAGCCGTGAGCTTCACTTCACATGGAAGCCACTGGAAGTTGTTTGACCAGTATTTAGGCTTACCCATCCTTCGACCATCATTGAAATCTCTCTCTTCGGGATGTAACTCATACAAGCCTTTGGTCAACTTGTTGGGAATTGGAGCAGTCTGGCATCGAGAGTTATCGCATGACTCAAAGCTGTCGAGATCGACCTTGCCTCCGTTGATGAGAACTTTGGTCCGTCCATACACAAGAGGATACATGGATGGATCAACCACATGCCGGATGGGGCCTTGAACACCAGCCTCCACGAGCGCCTCTTTGTCTTCCGAGTCGGGCTTTTCTGTCGATGAGAAAAGCGGTTCCATGGCTGTCCGAAGATCGGCGAGAAGACTAGCGTCGACTTCCGCCTTGATGACTCGAGAGTCCGCATCAAAGACGGCCACGTGACCCTTGCGCTTGAAGTCAGCTGCTTTGTCTCGCAGCTCTTTGCGGCACCAGTCCCAGCATGGCTGATCCAGGTCAAAAGCACTATCGGCCTTTTCACGCCAGATCTCGAGGGTGTCGGGGTCGTCGCACTTGTCTTCCCAGTCTGGCTGCTCCGTGACGTAGGACATGAACTGTAGCATACAAACTTCCCGCAGGGTCAACTGTGGGCTCTGTCTCCAGTCTGCGATCCCATGCGCGAAGCGAGAGCCTCTGGGTAGCTCATAGTATAGAGGAACATCATTGAATCCAGGAACTTGGAGAGGGCCATCGCCGCTGTTGTCCATTTTTGGAAATTGCTGCGAGTTTGGACGAGTAAAGGAGAATGGATTTCGTATGTACAAGATACGGATGGGGAGTTGAGGACGAGAGCGGGAGTAAAGTGGCTGCAGAGCGCGACGTGAAGCCATGGTGAGAGTTGCGTTGCGGTTCCAGCAATGTGTCGAAAGGGCGCCCGGCGACGGGTGTCTGTTGCCCGGGTTGGGGAAGAGGCATGGTGTCAGGTGACAGAAAAAAACAAGCGGTAATGTCAATACACGGGAGTGAATTTGTCATCAGGGTCTAGAGTCAGGGTCTCAGGGCTGGCGCAGCTGCCATCCTTTAGCGTCGATTTAGCGGGCCTTTAGCTTGGCCGTAGCTTAGCTATAGCTTGTTGCCTGCATCACTAGGCTCGGACCCCGATATCAATAGTCCCTCAAGCGACAAGTGGATCCCTTTTTGCCTCCCGGAAGTCCGTAGGAGATAATATGAACTAATTTCACAAGATTTTGCGAGTCTGTAAGCGAAAAGGATTCGGAGATTACCGCGAAAAGATCGTGCCACCACACCCCACACTCGCCTAGGCATACGAATTTTCGGACCCCTGAATTTTAACAGCTTGATCACCAGCAAAGGCCGTTGGGGATTCCCTTTTCATCCCCTCTTGCAAGTTTGACCGCAAGTCTTCTCACACCTTCCTGGACCATGCCATCCCTTCTCTCTTTTGTCCTCGCATGGACTATCTTCTCGCTCGCGGTATCCGCGTCCTGTCTCAATAGTGCCCAGCATGGAAAGATTGGCTTCTTTAGCAAAGCCCCCCTGGCCTTCGGATACACCCATCCGTCACCCTCGGAATGTGCCATCGAGTGCGAGAGCCTGAGCACTTGCCAGGCATGGCTCTTCACTGTCAACGGCAAGGAATGCCAATTGTACGGCTCGGACCCGGTCGCGCAGGCGGAGAATGCGGGCTTCATCTTGGGACTGTGTGGCGAGGAGCATGTTAATACGCCAACTATTTCGCCTTCGTCCAGGCTGGTACCTGGGCCGTCGGCCTCTCGTGGAATTGTTTCTGCCTCTCATTCTTCTGTCCCCGCGTCAAATGTAAGTTCCTCGAGTATTACCTCACGCATGATTCTTTGACTTATTGAATGCGCACCGTCACAGCCAAACAAAGATTCCGCAGACCATCTCAAGCGGCATCAACACGGGCACGTTGGCCACCACCACAACCACCATTAGAACATTCTAGAGGATTCCGGTACTTTGATATTGGGCTGTTGACAGAACGAAGTTCAGCAGCGAGGCTTGATGGGTCTGATAAACTACCGCAGATCATGTTGACAATGGAGGGCATGGATATTCAGGCGGGCAACGGATGATGCACTGTAGTCAGCATAGAAGCGCCAGCATATCAACCATGTACAAATACACACCTCTACACACACAGGAAGAGACCATGTTATTTACCTCGTGTTTTTTGGGATCGTCAGATAGTGTTACTCGGCCACCTCCTTGATTACATGTTCTTTAGTTTGATTCTTCGGCCTGCCTTAGCGAAGGTATAGCCTAAAATGGTGGTGCGAAGCATGAGAGATATTGACCTAAAACCGTTTCTCTACATGTTCCCTCTTTCATGCGCATAATACAGAACCTCTTTATTGATAAGTACTCCTTGCAATATTTATAACTCCTATGCGAGACGCACGTACATACACAAGGTTTCTCTTGAGATCAGGGAGAAAGCAACTAGTTACCCGCCAATCTCTGAATCCTCGCCAGCGTCCTGAAAACTGATCTAATGAGTCCAGTAGCAAATCTCCTGACAATCAAGAAGCACGATAACCACACCCCATGACCTTGTTCAGGGCTTACGATTAGAACGAAATGATCCATGAAAACCCAGGCAATGTTCTACCTCCGCTGCTGTCCCGTCATCATCCACACCAGGTCATCCGGCCGCGCATCCAACCGTAGCACAGAGTACTTCTTCTCCAACCACTCCTGCGCCGTCAGGACAGTTGCGTCGGGGTCACGAGCAGGTATCCATCGCGTCTGCGGCGCGGCCATCACCGTCTGGTTCTCCGGACGCACCATGTACGCGAACGAATAGCGGGTCGGCATAGCCCGATCGGGAAGAGGGCCCACACGGTGGACGCAGGACTGTAGATAGCCGTTGGTGAGCAGGGAGAGGCCGTCACCCAAGTTGACAATAGCGTGGCCCTCGCGCGGCAGCACCCATCTCCAGACCTCTTCACCGGGATTCTGGATCTGTAACCCGGGCTGGCGGGTGAACAGGAAGGTCAACGTGCCCATGTCAGTGTGGGCGGCGTGCGGGATCCCGCGCTGCTCGGCGGGCTGAGGGTGGTACTTCAGGAGACGGACGATGTCGGGCGATGGGGCGGACGGGCGGTGGAAGAGCCTCAGGTTCCCGGTTTCGGGGAGCTCCAGGGAATGGGAGAGTTTGTCGAGAATATTCTGGGAGGTTGTGTTGACGAAGTTGGTGAACTGTTGCAGGGTGTTCATGTAGTGGTCGATCAGTGGGGGGCGGGGAAAGTCCCGCTGGTTGTCCAGGCTCAGAATTCCGTTCTTGGGGATCTTTGCGGTTTATTAGATATGATCAGATGAATTTTGGTCGTTTTCGTGGGTGACAGGCACATGTCGAATCATACCACGTAGGTCTCGAATCCATCGCGTTTACCCTCTAGTCCTCCGAAGTTGCGACCCACGGGCTTGTATCTGGTCAATTCGTGTTAGTCAGGTTTGCAGTAGGACATTGTATACAAAGAAAGACAACATACCCATTGCATTTCATTTTACCCAACCTATCCACGTCATACAGACATTTCTCTTCGAGCGGCAGACTAAAGAGTCCGTTTGAAAGCTCGTAGATAGAATCCAGGACCGGGACGATTTCCTTCTGCGCAGATGCAAGATTCAAATAGAAGACACCATCCTTGCGACTAGCGTCGAGTAAGCGCTGAGCTTCATCCTGGTCACCAGCTTGCAACCTCCCCAGATCAATAGTGTGCAGCTGCGCTATAGGGAGGCCTGGGGGAAATTCGACAGGGTCGGTCGACGCGTTGTTGGAGATTGTCATGGTGTACTCAATTTTTGTGGCACCTGAGCGTTTGATGCGGACCTGACAGGAGGACTAAGCAGTAGGAAGAGGAGTGTAATTGCCAATCTGGTATCGACAAAGTGATGTTCAAATTGAGTCAATTGGAATTAACATCTACCGTTCGAGATCGGATATTCCGTTTGCGGCAAGCGTCAGCTAGAGCTGAGGAGAAGATTTCGTCACAAGGTTGTGTTCAGGGAGAGCAAATTTAAGCTCTTATCCCTATCATCACGTGCGACTCCCTTGACGGGATTCCAGATGCCGCGCCGCGCTCTACTTGGGTCGAAACCAAACCCAAATCATTTACTCACCGCTTGTTCCCGAGTCTGACAGGTCTCAATGTTTTCACATGCGCACTACACACTACACCTACATGTGACTTTGCCAATACACGCGAGCAGATGGTCGCCATCTGCTCAGGTTGCTGATTTAAGTTCCGTCTCCTTGGTCGGCGATAACTTTATTCTCGGCTATAATTGGAAACTTGACCATAGATAGGACTAGGAAACGACCTCACATTCGCATCGACTCTAAGTATGAGAGCAAAAGTAGTATTGCACCCACTGCAGTGGCTAAAACAAATCTCCTTTTTGCTTGTCGATCGCTTTTGACTTTTTTGTCTTGGTTTGTTGTTCTGGTGCCTGGCGGCGCTAGACCTAAAGAGAGCCCATCGAGCCCTAATTCAGCTCAGGGTCCAGAATCCGTCCGTGACCCGCCCGCGCTTTAAAGTATTAAGGTAGTTTGTTCCGAGAACGGCCCGGTATTGAAAGATTGAGTGTGCTTGTCGACGATAAAATTACCGCATCTCGGAAACTATTTCCAATCGGTTCCTAGCTTGAACCAGTGGGTCTTTGGATCTGATGCTACCCTGCCACAAGATCACCGCAATGACATCGAGACCTGGTCGAAGATTTCTCCAAGCTTCTACGTATTATAAGTGAAGAAGAAAAAAACAAATATATACAGCATTCAACAGAAAGTTTCCACCGAATAGTCCAGCTGGCCTCGCAAGCATGACACAAATTGCCTGTGGCTCGGAAAGCTCGAAGCAGGGCAGGTGAATGTAACCGAGTAGTAGGTATTCACTCTACATCCAATATACGATTAGCTAGAATTGAATCCAGGTTGCCACCCACTAATCTCAAGCGATATGAAGAAATTCGTTACATCATCTTTCCTTTCCCAAGATTTCACGATCTCAAATCTTAGATTTCGAAAAGGATGCAGGAGGTAGGAAAGGTCCACTACTGATCTCAAGGCCTATATCGGATCACAGCAAAATGAAACACTCGACCTCCCTCGCATTGTAAAACCGTTGACATCTGCGTTTTTTAGTCTCGGAAGTGCTGCTCTGCAGAATGGATGACTCCGCCGTCTTGGTCGAGTCGGCACTTTGGCAGCACAACATCTGTCGTTTGAAGTTTTCTCGCTCAACTTTGGGAGAGTCTAACTAGATTCCTACTCTGCTCTTGAGTCCTCGTCATGGGCTCACGCGACTCATGGTTCTGGAAAAGTCTACTAAGCATAATCCGAGATGCTGTAATTCAGCCGTCGTTCGCTATGCGAGGCAGCATTGCATGATGGTATACTGACGAGACACCATGAGTCAACGCCCACGATGAGAACCATGCGGGGACACAAAAGCATGGCCCACCCCCCAAAGACAACCACCAAGCCCCCTCCTCTTCATCAAATCCGAAAATATTTACCCCAACCACACTGAACTTGACCTCTTATCTTTATCTTCACACTAAACAACACCACCATGACCATGGCTCAAATCACTACGTGCCCAAGACAGACGGGCACAGAAAACACTACCCCGGCAGTGGATCGTACCTGCCCAACCTGCCAGCAGCTCTTCGAGAGCGTGCAGCTTCTCCGGCAGCACCAAATCTCCAAGTGGCACAGACTCGCCTGTCCGAGCTGTGTGAAGACTTTCGTTACTGCGGACGCAGTATCTCAGCACCAACGAGCCGCGCATGGCTCGACATCAACAGAAAAGGGGTCGTGTTCATCCCCTTCGCAACCTCATAGAGGCACGGTAGCAAAGCCTCTCACTTCGGCTTCCAGTGCGCAGCCTCCTGAGCCGAGCCGTGCGGATGCAAAGAACGAGCAGCATCCTCGACTCGCCTACCTCACGGACATGGATGAGGTAGCGCTTCTCCCCATGGAGAAGCCAGTGCAGTCTCCCAGCTTGGCTGTCGAGCCAGTCACTCTACGTAAGAGTGACAGTATCACCACGACGACGACCACCACCATCACCACCACTACCACCACCACCACCATCACATCACCAGTCCTCGCAAAGGAGGACTTCCTCTTGGCGCGCCTCCTTCCGCGCTGCCACTCAGCCACCTGCCTCAGCACACAGGGGTACAACCTCTCGGCAGTCGAGCCACCGTGGGCGAAGCCCTGGAACGGAGCGGTCCCCAAGTCGCTCTTCCAGCACACGCCCACCCACACCACCTCCACGCGACCACGAGCAATAAAGGCCGTGGTCATTGACTGCGAGATGGTCATGGCAGAGGACCCCTATGGACGGGGCCGGAGCTACAACGGGCTGGCGTACCTCGCGGCGGTGGACTTCCTGACAGGGGAGGTGCTCATCAAGCGCTACGTGCGGCCGGCGGGGCGGGTGACACGCTGGATGACCCAAATCACGGGCATCTCGCCAGGGACAATGAACGCGGCTATCCGGCACGGGCAGGCGTTCGAGTCGTGGCAGGCGGCCCGCCAGGGGCTGTGGGAGTATGTCGACCGCGACACGGTGCTCGTCGGACATGCGCTGCACAATGATCTCAACGCCTTGGGGATCATTCACCCGCAGGTGGTCGACACGGCGATCGTGACGGCCGAGGCGGTGTTCTCGGCACGGTGGGGCGAGACGAGGCGGTTCCCCCGGCTGTGGGGGCTGAAGACCCTGGCGATGGCCATGCTGGGACGGCAGATCCAGGCCAGTAGTCAGGGGCATAGTGCCGTCGAAGATGCGTTGGCGACGAGAGATGTTCTGGTCTGGGGGTTGGAGAACCCCGCTCTTGTGGGGGAGTGGGCGCGTCGGGAGAGGAGACTCCGCGACGATGTATCGGGCGTGGGGCTGTCAGACAGTGACAGCGAGTCGGACGGTGCATCTTGGTCCGACTTTGATGGGGTCTCCGCCTCTTCTCGCTCGGATTCCATCTCCATTTCCGACCCCGGTCGGATGAAGCCCTCAACATTCTGGTGAGTAGGGTGCTCGCATCACTTGCTGCTACCCACTGCTGGGCTTTTAGAACACACGTAGCATGTGTTCCTTGCTTGGAGTCAATGTATCAGAGTCTGCTTTGGTCAATGAAAAGATGTGTTCGACTTGCTTTGTGTCTAGTTATATCGTAGCTTGTAGGATTCTTGTAGAAGTCTCGAGCATCTGATCGCTGGATAATTCTCATCACTTCTGCCGCGTGCCGTGTAAACCGTGCTAGTTCCTCCTAGATAGCCTGAATCCACCATGTTTAAGATTCTTTGTCAGATTCTAAGCCCTCTCGTAGAATAGACCTTTGTCAACACTTTAGACATTGATTATTATTGATCCACTCAATGTTCATTCGAACCTTTGCTCAGAAAATCCTCAAAGCTTGAAAAGATCTTGGATCTCGCCGTCGTTCCATCGCCCTATCCGGTTCTTGGCATTTTGCTTTAGGACACCACCACAGAGTCCGCATTTCTTAGCAGGCAGCCCCAGGTTATCGAATTCTTAGCAATCGCCACCTTGAACCAGCATGTGTTGATTTATTTCTTTCACTCAATTCCCTCGCTTTGCCCTCAATTGAACGCCTTAGACCATTGTCTTCATAGTTTTGACCGTTCATTAGTCAAGCTCATTCATTCCGACCGAGACTTTTATCACAGAAGCATTTACACAGCCTGTCGAGGTAGGCGTGGTGCAGGAAGAATAGGAGGTCGTTGCAGCCTCAGCCCCACCGACCAGGCCGACCAGAAGAAGACCTTCGAGCCGCTGAGCTACCTGATGACGAGCATGTGGATCAGCTTTATCAACACTCTAGATCCCAACAATATCCCTCGTAAGTCGCTGCTATGTTCATGCGCATATATTTTTTTACGACGGGCTACAGGCACTGACAGAATTCATCTCTAGCTAACCGAGCTAAGACCTGACCCAAATACAGCCTGACCGAGCCTGAGGCATTGGTCTTCGATGTGAATGCCACCGAGCTCTGTCGGGTGGAGCCGGATACCTATCGGTCGGCCGCAATTTCGCACTGGATGGAGCTGTTTCAGACAAGGGAGTATCCGAAATATAATGGTAGAGCTGCTTTCTTCTGGGAGGGTTTGGGAGTAAGAGCTAGGTTCTGATCCGGGATAGAGGCTTTCTAGGTTGACGTTTTGTCAAAGTGTACTATTCATGATATCCCTGACCATGGGGGGATCAAATAAACCCTGTATATCCCTAGACAAGATTGGATGAATTCAAGATGCACAGGTTGCTCCAGGAATTATATTGTTGAGGATGTTTCTAATATTTAGTGCCTGGGGGATACAAAATATATTTGACCCCTTTCCATAACATGAATACCTAGTCTACCTGTCCATCCATGATACAACTCACTGAAATCTGCAAGTAATATTCAAAAACCTATATTATGGAAGAGATCTCCCAGAGTATCAGTGATAGCCAAGAAAGATAGAAGAAGAATATTTGATTAATTCAAAACCCTATGAACCATTTTGTGCAACCTTCAATGACATTTGAGATTCAATGCGAGTTGTAACTTGCATGGCCAGGGAGCAAGGCCACGGAAGAAGAGACAAAAGAAGAAAATGGCAAGCTTCTTCTCTTCTTTGAAGTCGGAATGATAACGAGGACGCGAGTTTGGTCGGATCAACATGGTTTGTTTGTGGAAATGGACGGGGCAGGTAACTGCTGTGCCTATCGCGTTAGTGCTAAAGTCCCAGAATCCATGTTTGGCCCTATCGCACGAGGCGAATGCTCCATGGTGATTTCCTTTGATGTCACATTTGGCTACTGGTAAACTTCATACACATAGCAGTAAATCTCCATTGTCCCGATCCTCCATTGTTTGGACGCACTATGCGCACCTATCCATTCTTCTCCATATAATGGCCATGCTACTTGTTGGTTCATTGTACACCATCATCGAGCCGTTGCCGCATGCACCGCCAACATAAGGTATATATGCCGGCTTATATGTCTGAACAAATGCTTCGCATCTCCTATCAAAAATTTCCAACCCACCAACACACAAATGTCGGCAGAATTTTCCCCCCGTACTCTAACTATGGCCATGCCCCAGAACAAGGGACTCATGGCACAAGTATTGCGATGCAGCCAACTTTACAAGGCGCTCCCACGGCCCCGGTCATCCCCCGAAGACCCGCTGCGATGGTTAGAGGTCGAGCACCAATTCCTGACCGACTACCGATCATCGTGCGCCAGCAAGCTGCGAACCCTGCCTATGACGCGGTTGAGCGTCGCCTACGCCCTCGGCAACGTGGAGGTCGCCCTGTCGCAGGCCAGTCCCCTGCAATCGGGCGTCTGGTGCGACGCGCCGGCGCTCGCCTTCACAGAAGCCCAAGCAGAAGCCAAATACTGGATTCAGCTGGTGTTGCTGACCGTCCGCTGCGGACAACGGGCCCGCACCTACGAGAGCGCTCTGTTCATCCTCACGTGTCCGGACTACAACGTCCCTGACGAGCTTGGCAGCGACCGCAGCGCCGACTTCCGGCAGCAGGCGCTGCGCAGCCTCCGCACCTGGTACCCGAACGCGCACCGCGTGCTGCACGAGCGGCTGGCGGACGCGAAACTCATCCGCTGGCGGATTCTGCAATGGCACCGGCGCGATGCGCCGCTGGGTGGTGGCCCGCCGCAGACGGCCGCCGGAGCGGACAACGACAGCTCGCTGGGCGGTCACTTCCCGCCCCCGCCGGCGCTGAGCCCTGGGGTGGAGCACGTGCAGTGCCCCTATTGCGGCGACTCCATCCCTGCGGCGATCTGTGCGCCCGAGCCCTGGCGCGATCATGTGCTCTACGACTTCCACCCGTATATCTGCTTGCATGAGCAGTGCGGCGTGGATGCGGCGTTTCCGACGATCGAGGAGTGGGAGGCGCATATGGTCAAACATGACTGGAGGGATTTGGCGGATGAGAAGTGCCCCCTCTGTTTCAAGTGGTTGGGGCCCAGTGCCATTGCCCATTTGACGGAGCACCTCCACCAGGAGATTATGGGCATTCGGGCTTTGCCTCCTTACCCTTGATACCTTCAGTTGTTCGGGTGAGACGAAGCTTGACAATGACGATGACCTTGACGTAAGGTCACTTCTTCATGAAGAAGTATCGGGCTTCTAGGTCTCTTTAGCTTGACTAATTTGAGCATATTCCTCTTACAATGTCATCCTATTCGAGATGTATGACTTTTTTCCGGACTTCCAAAAATTACTAGAATTGAATGCAGAGATAACTTTATTTTCGATTGCGCTTTTTGCAGATTTTGTTGGTTTATGCTAGTTTTTACCAGATTCTTTCATGATTGCGACGCATGCTAAGTGCTGAGCCCTGCGAAGGACTGGCTACCAAGCAACAAGTGATTGGCTGCGCTGAATACCTACCCTCAGGTCTCTGTGCTCAAGGCTTCTTGAATTTGCAATTATCTATGATCCTTGCGGTTTGTATCTATACTTTCTGCTGTTATGTCATGCTTCTTTGAGTGCGAGGTCTTTTTACTTATTTAAACCACCTTGTTTATGTGAGCTACCCCACCTGTATAGGCCACCTACCAACTTGCTAATTCCAGACACAAAACCTAACAAAGCTGCCTGGTATGGCAGGCTAATTGACAATCCGGGTAGCTCACATCGTGCTTTCTTCATTCTGCTGCATGCTTACATAGTTTCCCTTCACGCCTTCTCTATGAGATTGCATAGTTGAGGCAGGAGCATTCCTCTCGCAGTCTATATGAACCCATCATTCCCTTGTGGCAAGCTGAGAACAACGATCCTATGAATCCCTTCACTTCACAAGACTGATCCCTATGCCTCATCCTTCTAGTGATACAGTCTACTTTACCGTTATTTTAGCGGAATCTGAATCCTATTATTACTAAGATTGTCGTTCCACTCAAGACACCACCCATAGCAGTATTATATTTGGCACTGATTTCGCTCCCTAGCAACCCGATCAACCCCGTCTGCCACGACCATCTACATCACCGACATTCGGTACACAGACCCCGACCACCCATACCGGCTACACGCTACCCTTTTTCTCCCGTTCAACCCGTTTGCCTCTTGAGTTGCAAAATCCTTCCCACAGTGACTTGCATCCATGAATTCAAAGTTCGCCAAGTGAGTTCCTGAGCCCTGTTGTGCGGATCTTCGTGGCTGAATACTGGCTACAATTCTGCAACAGATCCATCTCATCTCGTTTGTTTACTTTCATTGTCGGTTCGGAAGAGAAGAGGATCACTGTTCACTCCGACGTCCTAGCCAGCCTCTCGTCCGAGCTTGACAGCCTCCTAAACGCGCGGTTGCTTGAAGAAGGGGTCAGCGAACTCGACTGGTCGTATGTCGAGGCGGACACATTCATCCGGCTGTGCGAGTACGCGTACGTCGGCGACTACACGCCCCCTCCGGATATCATTAGGAACTCTAAGCCAACGGGTGGTCAACCTCAGCTGAGGGCTGATGCGAAACCGTTCCTTCCGCGGCCGTCAAAAGATAGGAGAGGGATCTACAGTGAATCATGGAAACCTCGACTACCCTCCGTCTATTTAGATAGATCAGCCGCACAGTCAGAAAAGCCCAGTGCGGCAGCCCATGATCTACCTCGGATTTTCAACCCGTCTAGTACTCGCGATGCCTTCAACCATCTCCACACTTGTCTCACGGCCAGGCGGGGCCAAGTCTCCGAAGAGAGAAAAAAGGCCTACGCGCCTCGGAAGATACCCCTCCACCTCCGGAAGCAACTTACGCCAAACCTTCTCGGCCATGCCAAGTTATGCGTCCTGGCGGAGCAACACGACATCGTTCCCCTTCGGGATCTCGTTTTTGAAAAGCTGGCGACGACACTCAGAGAGTTTGAGTTGTTCGAGGACCACGTGGATTATCTGATTGAGCTGGTGCGCTTCTCGTACCTCCATACACGCCCTCGGGACGATGAGATATTTTGTTTGCGGGATTTGCTGGCGACCTATGTTTTCTCGAGGCTGAAGCAACTCTATGAAAGCGTGAAGTTCCTGGACTTCGCGCGCGAAGGAGGCGACTTTGTGGTCGAGGTCAGGCAGAAAAAGTACAATTGGCGGCTGAGGTGGGGGCAGTTAGACAGGTGTCCTAAGCGCCCCGATCCCTTTGCCTTTGGCTGAGTGGCTAGCTCTCCTTGTGACACTTTACTTTGTTAGTTTAGTTTTGGAGCACCGAGATATTTGAGGAGAATAGCAGATAGCTTTCAAAAAAGCACATCCTAAGAACTCAGCTCCACCATCCAACTACCAATAATTTAAGAGACTATTCCATGTAGCCCACTCCTGAGACATCCAATCGCTTATGCATCTTCTGTCACAGTGCAACCAAGAGTTTCTGTCTTACTTCGGATGAATCCCTCGTATACCACATTAGCCATGTACCTCGTCGACCCTTTTAACTACCTTGCCTTATAGTAAATTGAATCAGGGTTAACAAATATACATAGTAGTGCTAACAAATTGTATGTACTAACCCCTAGATGAGTGAGTTACCGGTAGATCAGTAAGTATCAATAAGTAACGAATAGACCAAGGAATACATCCAGAAACCTAGAAGCCAACAGCCTCTGGTACCAGGGAATAAGAGAAGCAACCTGGCTTTAGCCGAAATTCAAACCGCATGACCCTACCATCCCAGGTATGTAAGAGCTAATCAGTGTGAGGCTCTTTGGCGGAGGTATTTTATTGTTGCACCTCAAGCTTGCGAGCCTACGTGGAATTGCAGTATTAAAAATCTATTACGCGGACTTTTGACTAAAGAGAGACCTCAGCGCCGACTCTTTGCGCTGTAGCAGCTCATACCTCGGCAACGTGGCCCTAATCCAGGAAAACAATGCAGTCATCGGTCGCGAGTCCCGCGGCGTCCAGGCTATGACGTACCGAGCCGTTCGCCAGAATGAACGAGTCCTGTGGGATGGTACTCGATCGAGACCGTACCACGTCCCGTGGGATCGAGGTCATATCAGGCCATCAATGGCGATACTCCCCTCGGACCGCTCGAGCAGACGTGCGAAACTCAACAGAATGGAGAGAATTTGCCACTGCCGGTGCGTCCGCGGATGCTAATGGTTTGGCCCGTGTCCACCTTCAACAAGATATGGTCGAGAGCGTGGGCGGCTCCCGAAGGTGCTCCGGTCGGCTGGACACATAGTAGTCGGCAACGACATTCCTCACCTCAACCGCACCGGTGGCAGGCCATGATTTAGGCGGTACGGTTGGTGAGGTCGGCTCTGGCTCGGGGATCACCGTCTTCACAGAGTCCATGATGCGTGAAATGACGCCCAGCAAGGCATCGAAGTTGGCCCATGATTGTATAGCGATCAACAGGGCCCTAGTGACTGTCAGAATCACGTTCACACTTAGTCCCACATCGCCGGCTGTGAAATTATTCCTGAGGGTGACAATGAGTATCATGTTGAGCAGGGCCACCCCAGCGACTACCAAGTTAAGCACGAGGGTCAGCTACTGTTCGAGTGAAAAGAGTGTATATGAAGGTAACTGGGCTGCATCCACTGCTTTGCTGTTCCCGGCACCATACGCATCTTCCAATCCAAACGCGTGAATGGTGGCAATTCTCTGATCGGTCTCCAAGAAGTTGCTGCTGGGAAGTGCATTTGCCTCCGTACTGAGCCATCGAAGCTACCTGCTGGTGGAGTAGGTATGTATATCTTCTGAAACCCCAAATGATACGGGATCTCTCGATTTCGATCAAGTTGGAATTATCTCGCTATGCAAAACAATGCCTTTCACACTGGATAAGCAGGAGGTGATCAATTCGAACCGAACCCGCGCATTGTCATGTGAACTTCGAGGGCCAGCCGGGACAGGTGAGTCTATCGGCCGAGTCACAGGCATCAATCAGCCACCGGCAGATATGTGTAATCCACATTGACGCCGTGGGCTAAATAGAGTCAACAAGAATTGCGGCATGGCTCAATGAAACCAGAAGGAGGGATTACAGCTGTCTGCCTGCGTCACTAGTCAAGACCAGGTACCAGGGTCACACCCGCCCTACTCAGCTGAACGTACATTGACCCCGCCTTTCAACCGTCAGCCGCAAGTCGCGCAACCGGCACCGGCTTTCCCCTCCAAGATGGGCTCGCCTGCCCGGCTCACTTCACTTCAGAAATTTCTTTCCAGAACAACAGGCAGGGACAAAGAAAAACCCAACCAAGACTGATTTTGATGTGACGATGGCCAACCAAACCCCATACTTCTTCTTCGCGCCCACGTGGGACTACCCGCCGCCGCCCGCCGGGCCCATCCAGCTGGGCAACGTGCTCACCTCGCTGCACAAACCCGACCAGCCCCTCTTCACCGCATCCCCGCCCGCCGAATCCGAGGTCTTTGCCTCCGACAAGACCGGTGTGACCTTCTCGCGCGAGCGCCTGCGGGCTGGGAAATTCGGGATCCTCACGCAATTTCTCTCGTTCTTGGGGGTGGGGGTTGATGTTGGAGGTGGGTGGGAGAGGAGGTGAGTTCTTTTTTTAGGACGGTTTTGCTGAATGAGCAATGCTTTGATCTATACGGATGATAGCTTACAAGGGCACATACCCTAAATACATGACGTAGAAAGAAAAGCACAGAAAGTTCTGACCCCGCGTGTGCAGCGACGAGGAGACCTTCCGTTTCGAGACCATCACCACCTCGCAATTCGTGCCCCGATCTAGCTACATCCAAGAGAAATGCATTGACGCCTCCCCTGTGGTACAGCGGTGGCTCGAGCGATCCCGCTACAGGAAGCCGCTGTATCTCATCGTGGGGTTGAAGGTGGTCCACGGGGCGAAGGCGGGCCGGTCGCGGACCGGGCGGGAGATCGGCGGCAATCTGGCGGCCACCGTGGACGGCACCGTGTGGAGTGGCGGCGTGGTTCCGGTGGCTGGGGGCCCGGAGTTTGAACTCACCCGGTCCAAGAAGGTGGGTATGGACTGGGAGAACGGGGGGGATTTTGTTCTAGCATTTCGTGTCAAAAGGATCAAGGTGGCAAGGAAGACGAACGAGGTGCGCGAGGTGGAGGATTATGGCAAAGGGGCCATGCTGGGGAATGAGCCCGTAGCACTGGGAGGATCGCGGGGTATTTTTGTTCTTGAGGAGGACGAACTGGAAGTGGGCGATGATGGGGAAGAGTGGACAGGCATGCAAATGACGGAGGGAGACGAGCTCATTACAGTTGGCGTACCTCGGCTGGATGGCGCAGCAAGTCTCCAATGATTTACCGGCGGAGTATATCGCGCAGTGTATGGTTGATGAACTCGGGGTCCTTCCCAAATAGATTATCGGAATAAAGGCTCAAGGCCATAAAATGGTAGTCATCGCGGGCTCGCGAGTCCAGGCTCTTCTCCGCGATCTTCCGCAGCACGGCTTGCATTTTCGACCGTCGTTGCAACAGGTACGCATGCTCGGGGATATGTAGCCGGGTGTACTGCAGCAGAAAGCCCGCGATGGAAACCGCGATGGGGGTGGCATATGATGTCCCCGATTTATGCTTGAGGCCGGACGGCGACTCGCAGAGACGCACTGGCCAAGCGGACTCCACGGCCTCGCCGACCGTGGCCAGGTTTAGTGTGTCCGCGAGAGCAGTAGGGCTAAAGGGTGAGCGGTTCCCATTTGCATCTGTCGAATTGATACAGATCACATTCTCATCGCGAGCTGGGTAAGCCCTGTCCAGGTTTGCACCGCTGTTCGAAGCGGCAGCAAAGAGAAGAACATGGCTTGAGTATGCGTTGTGAATGGCACGTTCCAGCTCATCGTAGCCTTCGACATCCCTTGTGTGAAACCCAAACGACATGGAGATGATGTCAACCTCCCATTCGTTGACCGCATAGTTTAGAGCCTGTCAAAGTCAGTTGATGTGCCATCACAACACCGTGTCCGATCTTACCTTGGCGATGATGCTGGGACTGGATGGTTTGCCGTCGGAAATCTTAGCGATGTAGATCTCTGCATCGGGACAATATTCCATGAGCAAGCTCGTGATAAAGGTTCCGTGACCGTTGTAGTCGTCGACCAGCCGGGGAAATTTCTCGTTCGTCCAATTGAATTGACCCTTGATCTGCTCAATGCATGCGTCTACGTCTGGGTGTGTCTGATCCACTCCGGTATCGAAAACAGCGATTTTCACTGGAATATTGGGTGGCTGAAAGATGTGCTTCTCGTAGACATCTTTATATCTTTGACGCCAGTTGCGGTAATTGATACATCTGTTTCGTTGGTACTGGCTGTTAGCTAGACCTACAGCTAAAAGAGTCATTTTGTAGACTTACGCTTCCGCTGAATGCTCTTCGGCAGTTGTTTCATCGTCAAAAAATTTCATGCTTGAGTAAGAAAACTGAGTCGTCATTCCTGGTTGGGGCACGGGCATTGCAGAAGAAACGGGCTGAAAAATAGGCATCACTGGCAATGTGACCGATCCCTGGAGATGCGCTAGATATCTTTGCTGTTGTTGATATTGATCTTTCAAGTCTTGGATCGATGAGAGCCCCTGTGCTGGTCTCAACGCCATGTTGACCGGAGTTCCAGGAGAACGAGGAGAAGCCTGGTAAGTCTGGATAGCCTGACCCCAACTAGCCAGATCCAGAGTTTGTGCAATGCGATCAAGTTGTTCAAGAGAAATGTAGCTAAAGGCTTGGCTCAGCTCGTCCTCTAATGGACTAACAACCTCCTGGTATATTGCAGTTTTCAATGCATTGTCGCTTAATCGGGCTCCCTTGTTATCCTCCCACACCTTTGGGTCTAAGCATTTCTTCACGGCGTAATGAAACTGGGAATTCTCCGGGATTTCATTTTTGCACTGTTCAAATACTAGCTCTGCATCGATGGACCTCGTCCGATCATTCAAAGGCACACCGTATTTTTCAGCTAGTTCCTCGAAGGGAGTGGCGAGATACAGCTCCATCAACACAATCCCCAACGTCACCAGATGCGGACACTGATGTATCATAATGTCATCAGGGTCTAAGTCGTCGGGATCAAAGTCATCTGAGTCTATAATGGAAATGCTCGGAGAAGCGACCGCGTGATCGTTTGCCAATTGAGTTTGGATAAAGGGTTTGAGAGGAATCGCCGACGAAGTCGTGTGGAAGAACAAGATACTCGAAGGGCCCCATGAGGGCGGGAGCCAGGGAGTCTCATGGAGGTATAGAACAGCGTATCCGAGAATCACGGCCAGAATACGTTTGGTCTTATCAGTCAGCGACCTGTACTGGCCCTGAATAAAGTGCTGCAGTGAGACCGGCGCTTTGGTCTCATCCACTGCAAAGCAGGACTTTTCGGATCGCAGCTTCCATAGTCGTCCGTCTTCCCCAACTTTCAGCTTAAGACGATCATAGGGCTTTCTCTTCTTAATCGGTTCACATAGACTCTTGATCTTCATGGCTGGGACCTTTGGCCTCTGCGCGGTTTTGTTGGTCTGCGCAAAGTTTATTCCGGCACTCTTAGCGAAACACACGTCAGCCTCGTGCCATTCCTGTTGCATCGATAGAAACATCTCGAACGCGCAGTCGTGCTCCCGCTCCTTCTCAGTCTCCGGGACAGTTTGAAATGTTCCCAGACAAAGCCGAACACCGAAGTTATGTACAGGCTGACATGTACAGTCTTTCGACTCCACCAGGGCAAGGAACAATGACTGTGGGGCATTCAGAACCAAGTATGACGGCTGTCTTCTATTCTTCTTCAAGCTGGCCATATCATCACGAGCCCACAGTGCCGGGTCGTCGGGATATTGAACCTTCAGGTCATCTTCCCAGTCTTCGAAAAATTCAATCAGCTTATCCGGTTGCTCTGAGTCTTCTGCGAGGTCAATTGAGAGCATTATGAGCTGCAGTTCCATGGTACCGCCCTCACGGCGAGCATGGTTCCATGCGTCGAGTAGCGTTGCGAGCCGAGGGTAAGCCGTGGTTGAGAGCACCGATCGAGTTTTCAAGAAATGAGAGGTGGATTGAATTTTCAAGACATCAGAGGTGACGGTTGCCTCGAGTCGAAGCAACATGCTTGTGATCAGATTATTATCATCGGCAATGAAGGCCTCGATGCGGCTGATGTGATCGTGAATCATCAAGCAATGAGCCATGACGCTGCTGTAGAAATGCTTAGACTCTCGGGTAGCGCCATGGCTCCGGAGATATTTCGCAATTTCACGAAGCATCTCCGACACCTGGAGCAACAGTTCCACATTTTGAATGACGGTCATGGTCATCCCTTACATCGGCCCGGCGTGCTGATGTTCCCCGAGGCTGAGGGCGCGCGGAAGAGTGAAGATGCGGGGTATGCCTTATCGATGCCTCAAAACCACTAAACCGCTTTGGGCCCGGCCTGCCTGCCCCTCACGTCTACGTCTCAGCCTTGCATCTTCTTTCTCATCAATCACTCAGTCGGCCTTTCGTCAACTTAATTCTCGATTTGCTTCCTTCGGGGAAAAGGAATTAACGGCATGTCACCAGAGCCAGAACAGTTCCACACAATTGCGGCGACGGCCGATCGATGCTTGAATCTTTTCCAGCAATGTTTGCAGCAGTCTGCATCGATCTCGTCCCTGGAAATGACCTTGGTGGAAGACCAGCTCGCGCGTTTCTCTCTCTGGACGGCCAATATTGGTGTTTTTGCCGGAGGACGCGCCTCATTGGATCACCGCATAAGAGAAGCACAGGAGGTGCATGAAGTGATTATCGGGCTTCTGGAAACGCTAGAAGACCAAGTCGAAGCCTGTGAGTGAGACAGATGTCTTGTTAGGATGGGATGCTAGATATACTGAATTATTTGTCAGGGTCGCACATGCTTTGCGAGTCGGGTTCCAGATCTCAGATATCGGATATTGCTCTCTCATCTGCAAGCGGTACGATCTCTCGTTCGAGGCGCGGCGTTGTCGGCCAGATAGCGCTCCTTCATCGACTGTCTAATACGATCCGAAGAGCGAGCAGCGAGGCCCACAATGCAAAAGCGTCCACATCATTCAGGATCCGGGATGAAGAGGGGAACGATGTGGAGCCATGTCTGGAAGTCGTGTTCGCAAATTACGTCCGCGATAGATTCCGTTACGTGGACGAAAAAATCCTGCGTCGACTGGTCTCCGCGATGATCCTTCGCCGAAGACGGGTGCTGTACAAGAGATCTCGTTTCGGCCATCAGGCGTTGAAAGTACCACTAATAAATTCTCCGCCGAAAACGATACCGCCGCCGACGGATGCGCCTCGACAGACCGCTCTCAGTACCCCTGTGATCCCGTCGGCATCGCCTCCAATTGCCAGCGAAATGCCGGCGAACTCACAAGCTGGAGTCAGTGCAACCACGCTAGCCGTCGAAAGATTCAGAAAGGCCTCTACCCCTTCCACAGTCTCCGGTGCGAGAACTGTAGCGCTGGACAGCCACGAAGCGCTGCCATTCCCGGCACCCCCTCTTGGTCGTGTGAGACAAAGATACAAAAAAATAAGAAAAGGCCTGGAGGAGAAACATAGACTGAACCTACAGTCATTGTCCAACAAGTGCGACACTGAATCGCCTTCCACCCTCGAGGCCCTCAAAAGGAAAGCGGGAGCGGATCTCAAGCAAGATCTGGATAGGAACTGGGATTTGTGTGTCGAAGCCATCGGAGAAATAACATGTCCATTTTGCTTCTACGCTGTTCCAGCACGGGAGATGCAGAATGATGCGAAGTGGAAGTAGGTACCACCAGTGGTCTCTCACGAAGCCTCTTTAGTCCGTTCATACTCAGTCTCCAGGAAGTCCTGACTAGGAGGTCTAGGGCTCACGTTAAGAATGATCTGGATGCATACGTTTGCCTCTTCAACGAATGCGAGACTCCAGATCAACTATATAGTCACACCGAACAATGGTTGAAACATATGCAAGGCCATGCCTTGCGCTGGCGCTGCAATTCTAAATCGCACGGGCTGTTGACTTTCCACTCACGAGATCGCTATACAGACCACATGCGACAGGCTCACCAGGGGGCCTTCAGTGATGCTCAGCTCCGCGTGCTGGCTGACAGGAACGCGCGAGCGGTTGAACCACTGTTCGAATCATGTCCACTCTGTGGCTTCGGCGATACTTCGCAGGCAGGTACGATCATAGAACATATCGTGGGGCATTTGAGGTACCTTGCTCTACAATCTCTGCCGCCGTATGAGGATGAAGGGTCGGAAAGCTCGGCTGCTGAAAACGCGAGTTCACGAGCATCAAAGCCTCATAAGCGGAGCACCATAGACAATGACCCGGATAGATTCATCACCCTTACCTTTGAAGATTTCGGTAGCGGCACAGCTGACGAGGTTGCTTACTTGGAGCAGAGCAGCCTAGAGAATTCTTTTGGCAGGATTGATTCCAGGGCGTCGTCACCCAGCCTCGAGAGCTCCAGCCCAATAGAGAAATCGGCTCATTTCATTCATGCTCCCTTCAATAGTGGTAATATGCCGCTGGGAAGACTTAGACAATTTGAGTGGGGCTTTGCAATCGTCAATGGGGAGACATCTAGGAATCTTGAAGACCCCGTGCTTCAAGATCTGGCTTACAAGCAGCGCCTGCCATCTCCGGTTATAAGTGAGCCTCAGCACAATACCAACACCGATGATCTGGTAGACGGTTATGTGTATAGTACCGAGGACATCCGAGACAATGAGCCCGTCGATTTGATGGATGCAACTTCTCCACAGCCCTTAGGACAAACTGATACTGGTGATCCTCTGGGCGTCCTCCAGACTGACAACAAGACAGGCCTGGCGCATCAGGAGAGCCACCACAGTCTGAAGCATACTGCATCACACCAAAGTTCGAAATTGCCGCAGGTGATAGAGGAAGATATGAGTACTATATCGAAGCCCGAACTATCAAGCTCTGTCTCAGCGGAGGATGGACCTTTATCGGCCATTTCACAGCGACCTGCGACTGAAGCTGAGGAGAGCGACGGGTCGAGTCCGCTCCCATCACCAGTACTTGGTGGTCTTTCCGAACGGGGCCATATGGATGCCACTCTCATGCAACAGTCCGGGGAGGTCGATGGCATCTCCGATGTTCCTGCTATGCACCCGCTGCCCGCATCTATGCTTGGATCACCAACCCAGCCTCGTGAGTCTATTCTCATTGAAAACACGCCGATAGGACCGATCCTCCCATTCGACACGGACAGCCCGATGGGACATGCTGCTCGCTTTCTGCCGGAGCATCTGGAAACGGGAGCTATTGACAACGTCCTTCTAGACGCTATGATCGCACGCCTCCTTGGTCGTGTTGGACCCTCGAAGAAAAACCTTTGCCTCGACGTGGCCGAGATCCAGTTAATCTGCCACGCCTCGCGCGAGCTGTTCCTCTCGCAGCCCGTGCTCCTCGAGCTCAATGCCCCCGTCAAGGTGGTCGGGGACATTCACGGCCAGTACAGCGACCTGCTCCGCATTTTCCAGCTCTGCGGCTTCCCTCCCGCGGCCAATTACCTCTTCCTCGGCGACTATGTAGACCGCGGTAAGCAGAGCCTGGAGAGCATCCTCCTTCTCTTGTGCTACAAGCTGCGCTACCCCACGAACTTCTTCCTCCTGCGAGGCAACCACGAATGTGCCAACGTGACCCGGGTGTACGGGTTCTACGACGAGTGCAAGCGGCGGACGACCATCAAAACCTGGAAGACCTTTATCGATGTGTTCAACTGCATGCCCGTCGCCGCGATCGTCGCCGGAAAGGTCTTCTGTGTGCACGGTGGCCTGTCACCATCCCTATCGGATCTGGAGGACATCCGCCGCATCGCCCGCCCGACGGACGTGCCAGACTATGGTCTTCTGAACGACCTCCTGTGGAGCGACCCCATCGACTCGGAGCAAGACTGGGATACCAATGATGAACGAGGTGTGAGCTATTGTTTCGGCAGGCGAGTAATTGTAGATTTCTTGCAGCGCTATGACTTTGACCTGATTTGCCGGGCCCACATGGTCGTGGAAGACGGGTACGAGTTCTACCCGGATCGACTTCTGGTGACCGTCTTCTCTGCCCCAAACGTAAGTACTTCTCCGCTTTGATGAATGATAATTGCAATTTACGCTACTTGGGTCAAGTGACTCTGTATTCTGCAGCACCTTGAGCTCACTGTTTCTTAGTACTGTGGAGAATTCGACAACTGGGGGGGCGTCATGAGCGTATCGGATGAGTTACTTTGCAGCTTCGAGTTGCTGAAGCCTTTGACTCAAAAGAGCACGCCTCGGGACGATAAACGTCTCCAATCACTTGGAGATTAGATGATGGATTACGAGGGGAACAAAAGATTTCCAAGATTGGTGACTGTTCCCATCGGACTTGAGACCACTGCCCTCATCCTACTTCGATAGTGCGGTGTTGGAGAGTGCTTGAGTTGGATATGTATGGTGAGAAGGAATGTGATAAGATACTATGCTGACATTCCATCTACCATGAGCTAATAACTTGACTTCATTTCATTTCAGCTTATATCCAACAATCGGTCGTGTTTCATGCAGGGGCTAATCGTACCGTTTGCTAAAGATTGTGCCTCCAGGTCGAATATCAGATAATCTCCTGGTCGGCAACGGCCTTCGGTGAAAGAACGGACAGTATAGCAGCGATATCGTGCCATTGTCGCGGGTCTAACTCTGAATTAGTGAACTGCATCTATATACATAAGTTACAGTAATGGTCACTACGTACGACCACAGGGTGTGGAAGATGGGGCTTCCCGCCCGCTCAGCCCTACTCAAGCCACCTGAGCCAGCAATAAATTTGATAAGTCAAGTCCCTGATTGACGACATGCCGTAGTTTAGACTCGGAGGAGGTCGCAGTATGTATTTTACTTCTTTTTTCCATTCCTCTAGGATTATACTATACCAGCCTCGGTGTTAAGCTTTTCACTCTCCGACCTTTCTCCGACCCTCTTCACTGTCCTCCGAGACCTCCTCTCCATATAAGATTCCAACACCGTCACCAGATCTCTTGGGTCTGTTTGACATTCAAATTGAAACACGGATTTAAGCGTCTTCGTCATGTCTTTTGAAGAACAGGGCATTCCGGTTGAAGCGACTTCGTCACCGCCTGTGGTGACCATCACCGATCGGCAGCAAGAGCGATTGAACGCCTTGCTCGAAGAACATGGTGTAAGTCAGAAACTTCGATCTATAATCATGCCCTCCCAGGTACCAATTTCGATCTAACCTCCAACTCATCCCTAGGCTACCTGGGACTCCCCTGACGATCCCCACGATCCCTACAACTGGTCTTCCATACGGAAAGTTTCAGTCGCGCTGATCGTCTCGCTGGGGCAACTCGTCACCCTCATGTCGACTAGTATGATGGCCGCCGCGTTGACTCAAATTGGCGCCGACCTTCACCTAGGCAGTACGGCTACTCAGGTCACCTTCTCAATCTTCATCCTGGGTCTCGCCTTTGCTCCGTTTCTAATCGCTGCTCTCTCCGAAATGTACGGGCGGCGACCGGTATGGATTGCCAGTAATCTGTTCTATATCTTGTGGAATGCACTGTGTCCCGTGAGTTCCTCAGTCGGGCTCATGACGGCCGGGCGATTCCTGGCCGGATCAGGCGCCAGTGCAGGTATCACGGTCGGTATTTTGTTATTGTTTCATTCCAGGTTGAAATTGAACGCACAGCCAACTGACGCGGTCTACTCCATACAGCTCACGGGTCCTATCCTGGCGGACATGTATCGGCCGGAACATCGAGGACGCTCCCTCGCGCTGGCCACCTTTATCCCCTATCTGGGTCCGGCCCTGGGTCCCATCATTGGCGGAGTAATCTCTCAGCATCTGCCGTGGGGCTGGCTATTCTGGATCCTCTCCATGTTCGACGCCGTGATTGTACTGATCGGCATCTTCTTTCTGCCGGAATGCTACACCCCAAGTCTACTTCGGAAGAAGGCCGCCCTCCACCGCTACCGTCAGAATGCCACCACTGCTCCCCTCTCCTCCTTCAGCAAACACTCTCTCACGCACAAAGCCTTCTATCAAGACCTCAGCGCCCGGCTAGGCGCCCACCTCATTCGACCACTAGGTCTCCTCATCTACCGCCCAGCGATCCAGGTCATCGCGCTGATCATGGCGCTGAACTTCGCCATCTACTGCCTCCTGCTGTCCACCTACGCGACCCTCTGGATCGAGCGGTACGGCGAGTCCGCGACAATCAGCAGCCTGAACTACATCGCCCTCGCGATCGGCACCATCACCGCCTCGCAGGCGGGCGGCCACCTAATGGACCGAATCTACCGAGCCCTAAAGGCGCGCCACCCCGACGGCGCACCCACCCCAGAAGTCCGGGTCCCGTTCCTGGTCCCCGGCATCCTCCTGATCCCCGTGGGTATCTTTCTGTACGGCTGGTCGGCGGAGGGACGCCTGCATTGGGTCGTCGTTGATGTCGGCACCGCCATCTTCGTCACGGGCAGCTTCATGCTGTCCCAGGGCATGCTAGCCTACCTGCTGGACGAGTTCACCACGCACGCCGCCTCGGCCACCGCCGCCGCGCGCATGTTGTCCAACATCCTCGGCTTCGTCTTCCCCATCTTTACCCCGGATCTGTATGCCGCCCTCGGGTACGGGTGGGGGAACAGCCTGCTGGGATTCATCTTTGTTGCGGTGTGTTGGCCTATTCCTGTGATACTGTGGGTCTACGGATCCCGCTTACGAGCTATTGGGCGGACGTGAAAGTCGTAGAGTCAGTGCTTTTGGGCCTTGTCATCTTGTGCAGCTGCATGATGTCCGATAACATTGGGGAATCGGGGGAGTGAGTGCTCGGTCTAGATCGGATTTAGATTCCTGCCGGTAGCCCCGAGCTCCGAGCTCGGGACTTCGGTCTTTAGAGCTGCATAGTCGAACATGAAATTATTTTTCTTCTTCGCAACCGCCACCGGAAGGGAAAAGCGGTATCTCGGGGGTGTGCTCTTTTATAGCCAAGCCCTTTCCTCTCCAAGTGCCGCTCAGCTACAGAGCTGCTGCCTCGCTGCTTGGGGCGGAGCTGGAAAGGAGCCCATCCTTACCCTGTCTTCCGGTTAGCGGACACATGCGGAGAGGTGCATACGACCACGAGGTTAAGGACTGTGTGCTAGTCTGTACCTGAGAGACGGTGTCTAGAGAGCAGCTGAGATCTAGAACAGACGATATCGGCAAGTTACTCTAGCTGGATAGTTTCTTATTCTTCCTTCCTGAAAGTAGTCTTGTTCGAAATGCATACCTTATCCCTGACATCGCCACCTCTCACGTTCAAAGTCTGCGACCGCCGGCTCCAACTTCTTGCCAACTGCAACCTTGAGAGGAGCAGGGGGGGGGTAAAGTAATCTGCGCCTACTAGATAGCGATAATCCGGGAAGGCAGCTCGACACGTGATATTCTATGGCACAACTAAGTACAGTACAATGTACCCGGTAATTCCGCCAAGAGCATGGACAGTGGTAGTGATCTTGACCGATTGGCCCAAACCCGACCGAATCAATAGCCGAACAAGGCCTTGCACCCTTCTAGAAACTTCTGCCAGTTGGACTTCGGAGGCGAGTAAGGAAGTGACAGTTGGACCAGATAGTACAACAGGGCGAGGCCGCAAGTCACACATAGCATGACGGCGAGCATTCCGTAATGGTTAGTCGGGTGTATGCCGGTGACCTTACCCCAGAAGCCGAAGGTAACAGTATCCGGCTGCTGGGGCTTGCGGGCAATCTTCGATCCATACTCCACAACGACACGGCTCTAGTTTGATCGGACATCTCAGTCCTTCGTGGCCCCAGGGTGAAAGAAGGCATGCGTTAGGGAAATGCAACTTACTTCCCTACCTCGCGTATCTTCTCTGGAGCTCCGAAACTCGAACTCGAGCCAGCCATTCCAGATAAATGTGCCCTCACCCGTGACCTTCACAGGCGAACTTTTGTGGTTCCGAAGCAGCCACTCGATGGGCTCGATTGGTTTTTCGGTCACGAGATAAATAAGCTTAACCTTGAGTATCAGTCAACCTCGCTCTCGCGTGCAGATACCAAGGCTTGAGGAACAGACACACCTTGGGAAACCTGCGGCTGCCCTCGGAGAAGTAATGCTTGGATTGAGTTGATAGCCTGAACGGGCCCAAAGGCACCCCTTGAGCTGCCAAGAATTCAAGGACCGCCATCATTCCCCCGGCCTCGTTGTTGGGATATCTGGGAAAGACTGATTTGGCTCGGTCGAGCATCTTGGTGGACGACCGTTTTCACACACAGAAAGTCAACTCAAATCCTGCGATGGGGAGGAAAGAGAAAAACCGCAGGTGCTCGCAAAGGGAATTTCTGCTCAGTAGCGAGGAATACGAACATATGCCCTGTTTGCATTATGTCTCATGAGTTGGCAGCTCTCTCCGGTCCCGCCTGATGACAACGCGCGGGGGGGGCTGTGCATTTCTCTCTCCTTCAAACACAGACTGTTCTTCTTCTTCACGCTTGGTACAAGGGAGGCAAAGAAGGGATATCAATGCCAAGCCAGCCTGGTAAATCAACCACCTTGGATCCTGCGGCTCAATTACTCAAAAACACCACTATGGTGGGTGTCTGGCTACTCGTGCCAATTTGCAATAAACCCCAAGGTAGCTTGCCGTAGGGGCGCTGAAACGACTCATAGAAGCAGTTCTTCAGTTATCTGCAACTACTATGTATTACTGTATAGATTTAAGGTAGATGAGATTTTTATAGTGATGACGCCTCTCAGAGAGGTGAAGAAGGATTGATTCTTCTACATATCTTGGAGGAACTAGCTAAGACACCCGGATGAATAGTAGTAAACTGACAGTCTTAGATATTAAGAACTATCTTGGAGAAACTAGCTGAGGCAGCCGGGTGGGCGGTGAGCTGGCAACCTCAGGCACTAAGGCCCAGGGCCGCCGTCATATCGATATATGTAAAGTATGGGCAAACCTTACATCAACTGACATGTCCAGCCGGACGCCTCAAGGGCACGGTGAAAGCTGGGGGGTTTCCCTTCTTCCATGTTCATGAGCCAATTCTCAATGTATTGCGGCCTACCATAGGTCGCTTCCTGGGGAGTCATCAGGGGTTCACCCAGTTGCCCCGACTGCTTCATTTCTCGGTGAAGCGCAGCGAACCGAATACAGATGGCAACCTGGTTTTTTGCCCACTCGCTGTTGTGCAGCCCAATCCAGTCCCGGATCGGCCCTTCCGGTACGTCCTCGAGGCCGACATCGATCGCGGCCAGCGCTCGGGTTGGAGCTGGAGCTGGCAGGAGCCGACTGCAAGCCAACATGCAATCAAACTCGGTTTTCCACCCGTTGCAGGCGCTGTACCCAATGTCGCGAAGCATTAGGTAAACCAGATTCTCCACATATCGCGCCGGGTGGAGCATCTTGACCGGGTAAGACTTTGTGCTCTGCCGGCCCCAGCAGTTCAGCATTATACCGCCGCCCCCGCCCCTGCCCCGGAATGATGGCCTGTAGAGCCGCTTATCGGAGGTGACCAGGTAATAGGGGTCCTCGGGCGGCGGAGGCCGAGCGGGGGGCATCGGAAGGCCCGGGGCCAGCATCTGGGACGCACAATAAAGAAAGACGCCTCGGGTCTTCTTGCGGCTTTCATTGGGGCCCTCTGGGTAGCGACGGTCGGCGTGGAAATGATGGGCGGGGATGGGATGGTTGCCAGTAGCGGTCCCAGTCAATGCATGACAGCGGATGCGGGACTTGAAATTCTCAGGGTTGGTTGCGAGCTGGTCCAGATCCTTGCACTCGGGGTATTGGGCGTCACGTAGCACCTTGGCTGCCTGATCGATTTCCCCATCTGAAATCATGAACGCGATACAGCGAGGGATGATGGGCACGCCCATAATCGCAAGGGCGCCCTCTCCAACCAGTGCATTGCCGATGCCATTGCCATCCAGGAGGGACCCCACATCGCGTAGCAGCTCCTGGCCATCCCGTGGGCGTTTTAGCGTAGGAGAGCTGCTGCTGCCGCTACTGCTACTCCCGCCACACTCATCGAAATCAGAGTCAACCCCGGAGTCGCCGGATGTGCTCGATTCATGTAGTTCGTAAATATGAATCACATTTCCATCATTCAACTCGCCGGATGTGATATCCACATCTATTTCCAAAGACTCCATACGTGCCGTAGAGGACATCTCGGTGAAATCGTAGTTCGACATGATGTTTTCTACTCGATGATCAATAAATGCTAAGCAGCTTGAGGGATCTAAGGAAGACTGGACTTGAATTGAGCGGGGAAGGCAGGCTGAGGGGGATTTATATACACCGAACCCTGAACCAGTTCTCTTTGTCATTGTGGTTCTGTTGTTCACCAGCGTGCAAGAGCTTTCTTTGACCGAGGGATCTTATGAGCACCCGAACTTCCAGACAATGCCTTTGTAGGTCCTTTGTCCGTGCTCTGTGTCTCTCGTTGTTGGAGGTTCGCAAGACACCTTCGTGTATAAGCCATACAATTCACCGAACACAATGGGTCCTTGGGTTTCGATGGATGGGCGGGGAAAGCGGCAACTCCGGCCTCGGAGATAGTTCGGATCAGCTCGGGATGTCTCTCCGGTCTCGTGAGGGCAGGAGATATCGTCTTGTCCGTTTTAGATCTGTGTACACCTGCCACAGAGAGTTACCACTCCAATCTTAAGGTCACCGTGGTAGACTGAACCCAAGCGCCCATCGGCTACGACCGGTGGGTCTGGCAGACAGCTGCCAGAGGCGAGGGAACCAGTCGGGAACTCCCGCAGGAGAATCGCTCATATGTGTAAAGCTACAAAGCTCACGACAAAGGAGTGTGTGAGGCCATTGTTCCACCAGCCGCATGGCCAACAAAGACTGCCGCCATTGTGATCATTGGCGCCGGGATGTTCGGCCTCTCGAGAGCGCGGCAACTGGCGCCGGAGGGCTATGGCAACACTGGAGTGGTGGGCTGCAACATGTCGCCTGTTGTTGTTGACACTAGCACCGCTATTCTTCTAACAGACAGCTTTATACTGTTTTCACATATACTAGCTTATCTACTGAATAAGTCTACTATGTATACCACCCCAACTAATTACTTACTACTAGATATACACATTGTTTTATCTCCTTAGCTCCATTTCTTTTATCTGTGTTCTAGATCTGAATACTACTTTGAACTATAGATAGAAGAATAGTTTACGAAGAAAGTGGGTTTCTCAGTTCCGCGTCTGTGGGATGTGCTGCTCAGGGTCGTCGAAACGACCGCTCGACTCCATTCACGGCATTATGGATGATGACCGTGGCGATTTGTAGTTTGAAGACCATCTAAAGCTTTTTTCCACCTTCTCCCTAAGCCGCTGGCACAGAGGAAGCAATTGCAGAAAGATCTCAGAATTGGATTTTGGCATGTTGTGGAAAGCGTCTAGCCAGCTATCTACAGAGAGAGTGGCGACCCACGGCAAGAGAACGTGAAGCTCCCGATTCGTGACGCAACGAGTGGCCGCCGCATTGTCGTGTTTCCACACAGGACGGTGGTTTTATTCATCTTGCCGCCGCCATGTTTGTTCAGGCGGACGATGGAGTTAAAGGGGATATGATGATTGAATGAATGAAGGGACGGCAAACGATTTTGCCGGCCTGCGGAAATGATAATGATCGGGAGATCGGGATGGTGAGTAGGAATTGTGGCTACGAGAGAATTACTTATAACAGGGTTGAACATATTGATATGCGGGGCGGAACAAGATCTGATTCCAGGGCCGCTGGAAGTTGAGCTGGCACAGCACAGAATTCGGTGCCATACCTTGGACCACTAAGAGCCTTTCTTGCCCATGTCAATTCTCTTGAAAAAGGAAAAAAACAAAAAAAAACGTTCCTTCACTTGATTTGAATTGATGTACGGATACTCTAAGTCTTTCTAGCTGCTCTTTTCCTTGGCTGGAAATTCTCCGCTGGCCAAAGATAGGCCCGAAGATTGACGAGTCGATCGCTATGCTGAGAACAAATCTTTTGATCATGATATAACAGCAAGGCTTTTCACCAAGCACATACGACCACAGGGTGTGGAAAATAGGGCTTCCCGTCCGCTCAGCCGTACTCAAGCCACACGCCGGGAGGTTAGTAGTTGGGTGGGTGACCACCAGCGAATCCCTTCTGTTGTATGTTTTTGTTGAATTTGGTTTCGATGCTTTTGATTTTGATGCAAACTGACTGGTGACTGAGGTGCAAGTGCAGATTATGCCACCGGAGGATCTCGGATTCGTACTTCCGGACCATAGACGGTCATCTTCAGCCCGTATTCCCCCACTCTCCCATCAAGCCAACTCTAAACCCATTGCAGTGAACCAATCCACCCCTGAGAGGTCCCAGGGCAGGGGGGCCCAGGGCCCAGGGCCCAAGAGGTGTGCTTTGCATTATCCCGATCCAGCAATAAGATCACTCTAACCAGTTTTGAAGCCCTTAGTCAATTCCCAATCGCCCATAGTGCAACCAACATGTTGATCGCGCGCGATGGGATCCCGGTCTAGCACGGATCGGGCAAGCGATCAGCGATCTTCGACTCAGGGATCCAGCCGATCTCTCGCTCCGCAGTTCAGCTGTGTGCCACTGTCCGTCTAACAGGAAGCGATTGACATCTTCGGGTGGTTAGCTTCGTGAAGAGCTAGGCGAAGTTCCCTTCGCATGGGCCGCTAATTGCCTTGGGTAGTGGGCAATTTTCCTGGAGAAAAGATTCAAATAGGAGGCCAGTCCCCCCTCCCCTTGCTGCTGAAGCGTCCATCCAGTCCTGCAACGCCAGAAACACTGCTGCTTCAAAGACCAAGGCAAAAGAAAATGCTGCACCAAGCTCTCAAGCCGCTCGTGGTCGCCGCGCTGGGGCTGAGCGCCTGCCTCCCCACGGCGCTGGCGCAGCAGCAGTCGGCCAACGCCAACACGCTGGTGAGCCGGCGACTGACGGAGTACCAGCTGCCGGTGGCCACGGAGACACACGAGTTCGCGCGGGTGCCGAACACGAACTTCGTGCTGCTATCGCAGATGTCGGACAGCGAGCTGGTCAAGATCGAGCTCGACCCCACCACGGAGGAGCCGATCGCGTGGCAGACGTTCCCCATGGGGCGCAACCGCAGCTCTCAGCTGCACGGGGTGTGGCCGTCGACGCTGTACCCGGGGCTGATGTGGCTGACGCTGCAGGCGGAGAACAAGCTGCTGCTCGTGGACCCCGGCCGCACGCTGGCGGCGAAGCCCGTGGTGGTGCGCACGATCGACATCCCCGCCCCCGGCAACGGGCCGCACTGCGTCTTCGAGATCGGGGACCGCGTCTGGGCCGGGCTGAAGGTCGCCTCGCCGCAGACGGGCCGGTACTACGTCTTCTCGGCGGACGTCTCGCACCTGAACGCCACCACCATCGCCCGGGCTGGGGGCTCCCCCTCGACGGCCGCCGTCCCCGCCCGAGACCCGAAGCTGTACCCCTGCCTCAACAGCCCCGTCTTCATCAAGGAGGAGCCCACGACCGGCCTGATCTACGTGACCCAGGACACCGACTCGGCCATCCTGCGCATCAACGCCACCAGCGGCGAGACGGCGCAGCTGCCCATCCCGCCGAGCGTGGGCAACAACGCCGTCGGCATGCTGTCCGCGGGCGGGGCCTTGAGCGGCGTGTGGTTCACGCTGGCCGGCAACGCCACCGGCGGCACGGGCACCTTCGGCCACATCGGCCCCGACGGCGAGATGGCCTTCTTCCGGCTGCGCCACCCCTTGCTCGGCGCCAACGCGGGCCTCCTGCACCTCGCCGACGCCTCCACCCCGGCCGGCGGCCCCGCCCTCTGGCTGCTGTCCACCTCCCTGCTGAGCAGCAACTCCCCCGACGCCCTGATCCGCGTCACCTTCGACGCCAACCTCACCGCCGTCGCCGACGAGGAGTACGTCTCCATGCTCACCCAGAACGCCATGGTCCACCGCGTCCTGCCCCTCGACCGCACCGTCCTCGTCTCCGAGCTCCACACCTTCACCCTCGCCCAGCTCGCCTACAATCATACCGTCGCCGGCCAGTGGCTGCCCGCCGAGGCCGTCACCAACACCACCGTCTACACCCAGGCCGGTTAGAGAAGAGGGGGGGGGGGGGGGGTTGGTTTCTTCGCTGAGGGCCGTTGACTACTGGAGGAGCTGATGAACATGCCTGCCTCCGGGGACATTATAGATATACATACTCTTGGTTTCTAATCCTAATCTAATATGATACATTCCTTTGGTAACAATATCTTGCTCATTGGATGATGGACAAGTTGGCGATGAACCTGGCGGCTGGGTGCCCAAACAAGCACCTTTTGATTTTCTGGTATCATGCGCTGAATGCTAATTGTAGGGTTTGCGCCTGCCCTTTCTTCTTGATCTTGTCTTCCGTTCTTATGGGATTGAAATTGACCAGTGCATTTATACATGCCGATGGTGAGAGGCAGTGGAGCCAATCGACACCGTTGCATGCAGACTCCACTTCGATCGGCATGTGAGGGCTTCACTTATTCCTTGCTCCACGAAAGTTATCGGGCATTATTAGAGGATGGGATGTGAGGATACGGCAGGTAGATGAACTACTGCTTGTCAACCAAGAGTTCCATTCATGGCGAGAAAAGAAAGGAGGCCGGCTCGCAGGGCCTTCGCTCTGCGCTATGTACAACATAGATAGTGCCACGGGTGCCTGAGGCATTTATTGGCCGATGTGTCTGACAGGCCGCCTAGACGCCTGTCATTGGAGCCCTAGTGCTGAAGCAGTGACTGGTGATGATAGTCAAAGCGAACCAGCCCTCGACAGTAGATGCGAGAGCCCGTGAGACCTCGGGCACGAGGCAGATAAGACGAATCCCCACCATTCTAACTTGATCCCAATGACACACCCCTCACATCAAACCCTGCCCCTCGAGTCCGAATCCAATATCCCACGCACTCTCGTTCAGCAAGTCCAAATGCTCCGCCAGACTCAATATCTGTGTAGGGCTCATGGTAATCTCCTCATCCGCCATCATGAACTCCGACTCCACCGCGGGATCCGTCTGCTCAGGAAGGCTCGCCATGCGGGAGACACTTTCCCTTCCATCATCATCACTACTCTCCCTACTCACGACATGTCCGGTCATCCTCTGCAGCAGATCCAGTTCCTTCTGCCGCAGCGCGGCGGTCATGTTGCCCTTGGCAACGATGTCGGACAGCATGCGCGAAGCGGTGAGCACGTAGTTGGCCATATCCGGCACCAGAGCAGGGTCGATGAAGTGGGCGATGGTGAGGATGAATGCGGAAGAGAAGATCCCTTCCAGATCGAAAGGAAGGAACGATTCTATGCCTTCTTTGAGTTTCATACAGCCTACAGAAAAAAAGAAAAGAAAATGGCAGACGTACCGAGAAGTGACTGCTCGTACAGTACAGACAGAGTCCTCAATGAGATCTTGGCCGACTGCAGAGAGGTTTCGAGAAGCGGTCTCAGCTGGACGGGGATCACTGTCTCGCCGCGCTGATCCTGTGGTTGGAGCCGGTTGATGAGAAAGTGAAGGAACAGCGGACGCGTGGCCAGAATAATACACTGCAACAA
The DNA here is from genome assembly GCF_003184765.1 of Aspergillus aculeatinus CBS 121060. NCBI lineage: Eukaryota > Fungi > Ascomycota > Eurotiomycetes > Eurotiales > Aspergillaceae > Aspergillus > Aspergillus aculeatinus. Next base: position 350,612 of record NW_020291510.1, read on the forward strand.
GCGTCAGTCCACCTGCGATGTATCAGTCAAAATCGACCTACTTGGTGGTATTTCACTGTCAGATGGCTCGTCATAGTCGATACTGTACGCAGGGAATGATGCGAGACTTTGGCGGCCATCTCCTCCGTCTCCCGCAGAATATCGGCCATCTCGCGCAGCACAGACTGAATCGTGGAGATGAATGACTGTCGCAATCGAAAATCGGTGGTGTATACGGCTAGGAGCACCATATTAGATAGAGCCGCACACCTCGAATGCTGGACTCACAATTCAACACGCGGCCGATCGTGCGGGAAAGCTTGACATGCATGGTGAAGAACAGAGCATCCTCCGACTGATCGTAAGCGACGGGGAGCGCACAAGTGATTTCCGCATCTTGGATCGATACTGGACCGCCTATCATCGATGATAGCTGCCGGTCAAGAATATATGCGGACCACCAGATGTTACGGCACTGATGCGCGATACCAGTCCCAAAAAGTCCGTCTGGTGGCTCCCGGTATATCCCTTCCATGATACACATCCGGATCGCCTGGCCGACCTGCGATTGCGGTCAGCCATTAGTCAATACCTTCATCAAGGTCTCCCACATAAACATAAGCAGCATCTTTCATGTCCACCGACACCAGATACAGACCTATCAGGTACAGAATCTGCATGCCACGATTTGGCTGACGATTCAGGCCTATAAAATCCGGTACTAGAGACATAGCCCGTGTGAAGAAAGCTGATCCTGGCGGTAATTTGGGATTCCTGGGTGTAGTCAAGAAAGCCTTGGCGAGAGCGATGATCAGGAGGTATTGAATGAACCATAGGGGCTGAGTTTTGGCCTTCTCGAGCCCTCGATCGTAGAACTCGTGGAGATGAGGTATGAACTCGTCTTCGTCGACGAGATATAGCATCCGAGAGGAATGGAACTTGACGGTGTTGAGCAAATAGAGAAAGTCATCCAGCGATGGCAGCCCCTCCACAACAGAAGCATCTTCAAAATCAGTCCGGGACCAGCTAAGTTCCCAGGTACAGCCATCAATGTGAAAAGGAAGATCTGGGCACGGGTAGTCGGGAACCGCGGATTTGAGGAGCAGGAAGACGCGCTGGGAGAAGGACCAGGAGGAGGACGGCCCACAATATCCTGAAGATTCAGCCAAGTCCATGGAAGTCATCTCAAACCTGGAGCTTACTATATCGTCCGGTTGTATCCTTCAGGTAAAAGGATGTGGCAGAGACAAGAGGGTTGGTGATGAGTGCCTCGGCGGTGCTGGTCTGGGGAAGTGGGGACGCGTCTAAGATCAATCAATGGGTGTGCCCTGGTGCAATGTATGACATCTCTACGATTACCGTCTGCGACAGAAGGTAACGGAGGGCTTCTCCGGGACACTCTTTCTTCGGACAATTCCTTGGTCGGTGGCGCTGACTGGGGGCGGCGCAGGGCACAGTTGTCCTCGAGCGCACGCAAATAACTAAAAGCGCAGTCAGTGTCGTCTCATGAGTCGTCAAAGAGATGAGGGTACCTTTCTGATACTAAAACCTTCCTCTCGGGTCTTTTGAATGTGCAATCAACATGACGTGCGACACAAGATTGACAAGGGAACCGGCCGGAGCATTTGGTCTTCCGTTTTTTACATTCTTCGCAGCTAGCCTGAGTCAGCAGGTATTGTCCACGCGAAGAAGCCGATTGATGAATCATACGCATTTGACACCTTGTCCAATCGTGACTTTCGTCGGAAAGGTGGCATTCTCGATCGTAACCCGCGATGAATGCATCAAATTGGTAGGAAAGTGAGTCACTGAAGCAAGGATGGTTTTCTCGGAGGCGTCTTCCGAAGCAGACACCGCCCGGAGGAGCCCAGGTGGCGGTTGCCATCAACGGCCTCGGACGGGGGTTCCGGTGGGACATGAACTTTTCAATAGTCTAATTTACATGTACACCGGTGGGACAAATATGCAGGGCAAGCCAATCTATATTGTATGGGGATATCCCTAATAATTTTTTCTTAGATATATACAAGAATAAGAATCAAGCTGGTCTCCTCCCATCCCCTCGGCTCTTACTAGCCTTTCAGATAATCGACCATTCCGAAGCTACCGCACGATCGCTATTCAGTTGGAGGAGGCGACACACTGGTAGTAGTAGTCGTTCTGCTTCACGCAGGTGTAGGGGCTGGCGCACTCAGTGGGTCCGGTCCAGTTAAGTCCACCGCACTGGTAATACTCATTGACCTGGCCAGCAGCGTTGGTAGCGAGGGCACCCTGGGGGTCGCTGACACCAGCGCTGCCGCTGGCAGCAGCCACACTGGAGGTGATGGGGCTAGGAATGACGGCAGGGGTGGTGGCGGCAACAGCAACAGCGGTGGTGGTAGGCTGCTTGACAACAACAGCGGTGGAGGTAGGCTGGCTGGCAGCAACGGCACTGGTAGTGGGCTGGGTGGCAACAACAGCGGAGGTAGTGGGCTGGGTGGCAACAACAGCACTGGTGGCAGCCGCGGAAGCAGCGCTGCTGGTGCTGTGCAGCTTGCAGGGGGACTTAGACTTGGTAGAGGTGGCAAAGGTGGTAGCGGAAGAGCTGCTGCTGGGAGCGGCGGCAGCGACGGAGACGGCGGAAGTGGTCGAGACCTGAGGGTGGGGAGCAGCGGTGGTGGTCTGCTGAACAGCAGAGACAGCGGAGGTGGCCGCGGAGGTGGCTGCGGAGGTGGCGGCAGCGACAGAGGTAGCAGCGGAGCTGGAAGCAGAGGTGGTAGAGTCACCATCAGGGAAGTACTTCTCCAGGATGGGAAGGTAAGTCGAGTAAGCCGGGCCATCGGAGGGCTGCAGGCTGTACATGTAGGATCCCCACCAGGGACCGGCAGACCACCAAGAGGCACCGACCCAGACATCGCTGTTCTCGGACATGTAGGAAAGCATGCCCTCAACAGCCTCCTCACAGACGGAGTTGACACCACCGGCGAATTCTCCGATAACACCCTTCTTGTTGTTGGTCTGGAGCCACTCGGTGGCGCTCTCAAGACGCTCCTTACCGATGGTGGAGCTGACGCAAGTCTCCGAGGTACCAGAGGCATCGGAGTCGAGGTACTGGTGCATCTCGTAGATGATCTTGTCCTCGGTATCGGTCAGGCCGGAGAGGTCATCGTTGTACTCGGTCCAGGTCCAGGCACCAGAGTAGCTGTTACCCTCAACAAAGATGTACTGAGTCGTGGCGCCGGCGGCACGGATACCGTCAATGGCGGCCTGGTTGAGGCTCAGGACCAAGGACTGCTCCATATCATGGTACTCGTTGTCTGATCTATTAGTCTCATGCTTCATCAGCAGGCGCTATGCAACTCACTGGTATCAAAGATGACCTTGTCGTTGTCAGCGAACTCAGCGGCAACGTTCTTCCACCAGGTCTGGAAATCGGAGGTGGAAGTGATGATGTTTCCGTTGCTAGTAGACTATTAGCCACGTATAGCACAGAATGCCGGCTTACTTACTATCTTCCATAGTTGTGGGGATCGAGGACGGCGTAAGCTCCGCTGTCAGTGACGAATTGGACGGTCTGTTCTTGTCAGAATGATTCGATGGATATGGTCATGTGGCTCATACCGATTTGAGGTCGCTAAGGTAGGCAGAAGCAAAAGAGCCGGTGATGCTGTCGGGAGTAAGACGCTCCATCAGGAAGGGAATACGGAACATGTTCATGCCCGCATCTCTCAGGATCTGGATCTGGCTGGTCGTAGGCCAGGTGTAGGTTGTTCCCAGAGTACCAACGCCGGAACCAAACTCAGCACCAGACTCGCTAACACCGAAGACTGCATCGGTCAGCATTGCTATTCTCCATCCCCATAAGGCATGACCTACAGGTGAAACCAGAGGAAGCACGCTTCTTCATCTCACGCTTAGGGAGAGCGTTGACCATGCCGGCAGCAGAGGCCGCAATAACCAAGTTGCTGATTCTCATTTTGAAAAGAATGTATATCGATCTGGTCGATTAAAAGAGTGACTGATAAAAAAGAATGAATGAATGCGAGAGTAAAGAAGGAACGTCAAGAGCCAGTCTTGATTGTGATGTGCCAAGCAGCAAAGACGAACGGCCGGGGGCTCTCCTTCTTATACCACTCGATCGTCCAGGCACACAAGCTAGTCGGAAGATTCCCTGGCAATTCAACGGTTCCACTGCTTAATCTCGGAGGCAGAATTGGGCGCATCCCCCTGAGACCGCCACTGAAGGAATCGGGACCCATGCACCCGGGTGGATATGTTAAAGTCGAGAACCTTTCGCCCCAAATCCATCTGCCCCGATATGAGCAGGCTCCAGGCCGACGCCGAAGCTAGCAAGGACCCTTAATATCACTTACATGTGATATCTGGGCGCTTCGCCAGCGACTCTGACCACAACTTTCGCGCCTCGAAAAGAAAAGGGATCCCAGCTGGAAACAAAAAATAATCCCGCATCCCAGACATCAACTCCGGCATTGTTGCGACATCCCCTCAATTCTCCTTCATGGAACGTTCGAGTTCAGTGGGGATGGTGGCCAGCACCGTTGTCGCAGCTCAAGGCTTAGCACAATAGGGAAAAACAAGTGTCCCCATCATGATCACCCTTTTCGGAGGCGTGCACTGGCCCCAAGCCGTCGTCCTTCATTTCTCCAGGTCAAATTGCCGTTTGGCGGCGTGGGGCCACACCATGCAATTGCTAGGGAATCTGATCTAGATGAAACAGCATCGCGTCCCAAGCCTGCCGTTCGTTGGTGGAGCGCTCGGCGATGGGATTCGATTAATTAAATAATTCCGGGCCGGGGACGCACACAAACGGCGAGGTGCTGGCAGTGAAGAGGGCAGTTGATTTCATTCACTTCAGCTCAGAGCAAGATTTGGTCGTCTTGCTTTCCGCCGACTCGCCCGACTGTTCTTCCCAATTAATTAATGGACCGGTCCGATATTATTTCACCTGAGACATTCACCCTTTGCGACCCACCGAAACCGTCCACCGACTTCCAGGCTTCGCAGTGCTCATTTCTAGACGACCGACCTGTCATATTGGTGGACGTCTTCACCAGGATGATCAATAATCAATCATTGAGTAGGAAGATTTTTTTCTCTCAATCGAAGATGAGACGGGGCGAGGATGGATGACGATGGCACGTAATTTTGTTTAAGTGGTTCCGGGTATGTTTGTGGTTGTGGAGATTTGAGAGGGGACGACGGAGCGACGGAGCGACGGATTACCGGGGGGAAATTCTGGCAGGGAACGTTTGTTGCTTGTTTGTCTCTCCTGACAGGCACGTGCCGAAATTACACCAGAGTGGGAGATTCGCCTCAATCTCACCGCAATCTACTATAACTAACTACTGTACTGTACATCAGCCAAATGTTCATCATGCGTTCACTCGGATACTCGGGTGGCGCTTCTAGTCGCACTGAGTGATTTCTCGAATAGACTGCTAGCTGGTGCCTAGTTCATGCCCACTTCGCTTATCCAGTAGCTTGCAATCAGTTGCTATTTTGGCATTCTCGATATTAAACCATTATACTATTTACAAAGCCACACCCATTGAGAGTCGGAGCAAAGACCCATGTGCAGGCAAGTGCATTGCAATTTACCCAAGACCCCAGTCCACAGTCCCCTTTTCTCATCGTTGGCCGACATGGAACTCAAACGATCGATCACCTTGACCGACCGGGATGGCAGTGGCATCATTGTCATAAAGCGTACGCTCAAAATAGCGCACTCGTCCGTCTGTACTCACCAAGATTACTGTTTGCTGCTGTGTCCCATATGCCCCCTGCAGGAAGGAGTGGTCTAGAGCATCATGTTGCCCGGAAGAAGCATCCTCCGCCGTTTTGCTCTCAGCGCAGACTGCAGGCACCTCGTCTTTGCGTTTAACAGACTTCTCGCGAGCTCCCAATACTGGGATAAATATGCTTTGCCTGAAGTACGGGAGGTAGTCTTCCGCGGTGGCATCTTCGGCAAGCTTAGGTAGCGTATTGATACTCAGCATATCGAGCAATCTGTTGACGAGTGCATCCTCGTCCTCCCCCGCCTGCGCGTGCTCAGCAATGGCTTCCTTCATCAGTCTCTCGCCCTCAAGGATTTTGGGCCAAGATCGGTCGTCAAAAACTGTATTGCTGAGGCCGAGTGTCTGACCTTTCTCTGTTGCAACCCAGGCGATATGATCCATGGTAGACGAGCGATTGGAGACAATGGCCAGGGGTTCATTGACGTAACCGCAGAGAAGACTGAATCCACCGACATTCCTGGCAGACGGGCTTGCAACCATTCCCTGCACAAACTCCTCGGTTGACTGTCGTCGGTCCGGAGCCGATGTCAGCCAGCTGTTGACAATGAGACCTCGACTTCGCGCTCCAGTAGCCTGTTCGGAAGTGTCCTCGCGGTAGTTGGTCAACACAGCTACTTTGCCATCTTTAGTGATCCCCATCCACGTCCCATGTGTTGCTCGGGCTAGATCTCGGCCACCTAGGATGTCGGCGGTTGGTTCTGGCCACCAGTCGGCGGGGGATGTTGGTCGTCGAAGGTATTCCTAGCCGTCGTCAGTCCTGAGTCAGTCCTAAAGCTCCATATGCATCTGGGGTGGGAATGCTTCGTACATCCCTATTGTCGATTATGATCAATGAATAAGATGGATGGGCAGTTGATAACAGTGCAATACACATTGTTGCAAGATTCGATGGTCGGAACAGAAGCAGGAGCAGGAAAGCGATTCACTTGCGGGGAGCTCGACCACGGATGTCAGGCCAGAGCTTGGCCACCACTTGTATGAGGGGAAGGTTGGAGCTTGTGGAACAGTCACGCAGTTGAATTGGGGATGGCTACCGGTATGGGCTGACTCCGCTGGTTGATTCAAGTTTAGAAGCAAGCTCTTGATATCGCAAAAGAATCGAAAGACTGATCGAGTGGTCGGTGAGTGAGGAAAATGAGGCGACTGTTGGGCACTTGAGGTCATCCGACAACAAACACGACCGGCAATTTGGCTCCACCGCCCGACTTCGCTGGCTCCCGCATGCTGCCATATCTATCTATCGATAAGGGACGAGCCATAAACTGAAGCTCAATTTCTAGCTGGATGCGAACTTGAATTCTCGGACATTGACTGCTTCGATCAGGAGAAAACACTTATGCACCGTCATTCAATGACAATGGTTGTGTAACTGATCCAAACACCCTGATCTCTGACCTAGGAGCCAACGGGGGTGCACCCTATCAAGCCTAGGTAAGGTAATGCTCGATAACGTTGTCCTGCGATCCACAATTAGGACGAATCACATACCGCCAATGCAGTACAATACCCCATGGTCCCTGGCCATTGTTGTCGCCCTTGCACCTGTCTCCTGGATTTCTCGCTTTCACTAAGGCATGGGAAGAGAGAAATTTTGCCGCTTTCCATGCTCATCAACCTGTTGAATCGTGATCATCACAGCATGAATACCGTCATGACGTCAGCCGGATTGAACTCTCAGGGAACGGAAAGCGGATGGGCGATGAGGCAGCAAGGCCCCAAGGCTATAAGGCCAAAACCTGGCCCCGCCCGTGACGGCAGGTGGATGATGTCTTCTATTATTAAGACTCCGACTCCAGAATAGGGCTCGATGGGTCGTACTACCTACTGATCCGGCCCCAGTTGCTCAAGGCAGCCACGCTTCATCTGGGTTGCCCTCTCGTGCAAAGATTTTTTGACACTTTTTTTCTCATCCTCTTTCCACCATTCTCCGGCAAGTCTTAAGTCTTAGAGCCCTTTCATTCTTCCCTTTCTTTGCTGCGGCCGGCCGCTCTCCTTTGTGCTGCTCATCCGGAGGTCGCGTGAAGCTTCCCCGCCCCGCAATCCGACTGCTGCTCAGCTTACCGATAAATCGACCCCCTCACCCCTGAGAGTAACCGCTACAATTCTACCACCGGGAAAATCAATCATCAGAGTGGTCAGACTTTGCAAGTGCGCCAGCCCATCATGTTTGGTATCATTGCAGATTTGTTATCGTAAGTCCTCGCCATCCCCCCACCGCTCCTCCCCTCACTCCGCAGTTCCGGAGATCCCCCTCTCCCCACATGAAGGTAGACCAGATGCTAACGCTCACATGAAAACAGATCGGTCATCACGATCCTCTTCCCTATATTTGCCTCGTATAAAGCTCTGCGCTCTTCCGACCCCTCTCAACTGGCACCATGGCTGATGTACTGGGTGGTTTTGTCCGCTGTGCTGATGGCTGAGTCCTGGACAGTGTTCATCCTCGGATGGTTCGTAGCTGGAAGTTATAACTATTTTGGGCCTCACGCTGATGGAAATGATGCAGGGTGCCGTTTTACAGCTGGATCCGCCTCTTTTTCTTCTCCTACCTTGTCCTCCCCCAGACCCAGGGCGCAATTATCCTGTACCAGGAACATGTCGATCCTTTCCTTGCCCACCATGAGCGAGAGATTGAGGAATTTATTGGGCGTAGCCACGAGCGCGCCAAGGCTCTGGGGCTGCATTATTTCTACCAGGCCGTGGATTACGTCCGGGAGAACATCCTCGGCTGGCCGGCTCAGCGTCCGGCGGCTCCTCCTCCCCCGCCCCCAACCGGTCCTGCTGCCTACGCGCAGTCGCTTCTCTCGCGATTCAACATCCCCATCGCTCCTGCATCTGGCGGGCCAGCGGCCCCGTCCGCCCCCGCTGCCGCCGGCGCTCAAGATTGGTTCTCTACCATCAGTTCCGCCGTGGCAGCCGTGACCTCGGCCGGCAAGACCCCCGAAGCCCGTGGCGAGGAACTGTCTGCCAGCGGCAATCTGCTGCCCCGTGATATCGCCTCCATGTCCCGCGCCGACAAGGCGCAGTACATCTCCCACCAACGCGACCTGCTGGAGGTGCTGCGCAGCGCCCTGGCGAAGGAGGAGCGTGAGCTGCACGGCAGCGAGACGGATACGGACGACCTCGCGTACGGCGGTGCCCCGTTGCATAAGAACCCGAGCGAGAACTCGTTCCACCACGTGGAGCACGAGGACCTCCACAGGAGCTCTCCGGATCTGTCCGGCCGGACGGCCACCGGTACCTGGTCTTCGGGGTGGTTCAACGGCGAGTCGACTGATATGCGCAACCGCCATCATTAAAAGATAGGATCGAGTGGATGGTCCACCTTCCTTGATATTTTTTTTCTTTGTTTTTGGGTGTTATGCCGTACCTCTTTCCCTCCTGCAACGGTTCGGGGATATTCAACAAATAGAATGGAATTCGGTTATACTTGTCGATAGAGCTTCCGGTCCAGGCGTAGGGTGACTGTCGTCGGAAACAGAGGATAAGATGCGACGACCATGTCACGGGAACTACTGGTGCTTTGTCCTTGTCAGGTGCCCCGGGAAATGCAGCCTTACTGCCGTAGGCGAGGGGGTCAGCGGGTTCGCCCAGGCCTAGTTGCTCCTTGCCATCCTTCGTGTCACTGCGAATTCATGTCTGATGCCAACCGACAACCATGCTCGGCCCCTTTTCTTAGTGTCATGTAGGCATAGGCATGATAATGGCATGTATAATGGAAGGATGGGAAAGCTTATCCTCTGACTAGTTACTGCCGCCCCCAACGGGTGCATAGCCGCAGGATGATTTATTTATTTATCCATGCAACACTGCTCTGAGGTAAGAGTAGTCCAGGATGCGATGGCCTTCGAATCAGGTCGTCTTTCGATCTCAGTTCTCCGGGGGCTGGAGGGCGCATTCACGCCGAATTTCTTGGAGAAGTGCTTTTGTGCTGGTTATACCTGTGAAAAGAGATCAGTGGGCGGAAGTCAATTTTACTGTGCTGATTTATCTCAGCTATCTTATTTTATTTTGGTCGGATTTTTTTTTCCTGATTCATTCAAAAGAATGGGACCGTGCGAACCAAGGCAGAAAGAATGCGTGGTTGGGGCTGAAGGTGGGCTGCAGTGCGAAGAATGTTACCTTGTGTTGTCTGGAAGCTCGGTTTACTATGCACAGTATATATATATTGGCAGTGTTGAAGAGGTGAACGTAATCAATGATGGGAACCTAAATCGCCACATCTCGGCAATACTGTAAAGGTGTCGCTTGAATAGAGACCTGAAGGAGTATGAGAATTGTCCCAGACAGTGCGGAGTTACTACAGGTGCTCCAGCGGCGCCCACCCATTTGGGCGATATCTTCAAGGGCTTCGGGTGTTTTGTGGTCCGTGGTCTGCAGGGCATGCAGAACAGCCTCTCCCCCTAAGTAAGTAAGGAAGCAAAATCCACGAACAAATAGTCTACGGTAGTGTCGGCCCAACCAAGGCGTCGCGTCGGCTGGCCGATGTCAGGTTCAGACGTGGCCGATCAGATCAAACAGATGCAAATGCATTATTTTCTGGGGGGGTGGTTGGTGATCGTCCAGCTAGCGAGGGTCGAATCAGCTGCTCGGGATTATTGGGACTATAAATAAATTTGCGGTGTCAATTGGGGAGAATCATCTACGATGGATGAGGACCTGACTTGGGAGTCTGGGAGTCGGACGGGAGTCGGTCTGTGGTTTTGTCTACGGTGTGGCAGAGATGGCGAGAAATATTGTTGATGGGATACAGAGCGAGGGATGTGTGTGTGTGGATGTGGATGTGTCTTCGATCTTTCTATCTACTGCGGCGGCGCCCTGGAATGCTCGGATCGTTTTTAACGTGGTGGTGGTTTGTTGACCGGGCGATCGGAGTTGCATTATTGGTTTGGATGATCGGACCTCTCTCTCTTTCTTCTTGTTGCTGGCCGCTGCCCTGCAGTACTCGGTAGGGTTCGGGTTCTTGCTTTTTGTGTGTGTGTGTGTGTGTGTGTGTATGTGTGTGTGTGTGTGTGTGTGTGTGTGGGATTATTGTAGGGGTAGTAGTCATCGAAGTCTTCTTTTCAGCAGAAAAGAGATCAAGCCAAGGCATGAGAACCATAGCATGAATAACGAGTGCATTCCCGGCGCCAAAATTCAGGTAACACAACAAGAAGCAGACAAGCACACTACACACAACCACCAGGTCAAAGGCAGGCGAAGAGGATGAATGATGAGGTTGGTTTGATACGGTATCATCATGTGAAGGTGCTGGTTTGGAAGCGGTAATGTGTGGCAAACGAGCGGGTGTAATCAATCATAACGTATCTTGGCCTCAGGTGTCCATCCTCATGACGATGATTTCATGGTCGCCCAAACGTCATGCGCCAGGAGGCCAAAAACCGATTTGTGGGATGATGTTACCAAACAGGCAAAGCAGTTGCCGCACGGAACGAGGCCACTGGACAGGCTAAACGCCTGACATGACTCATTGCTATATAAGCAGACAGTGATAATGATGATGTTGCTGGATGCTCGGAAATCTGAATGGTCAGCTCCCGGGATAGTGACTTAGTACCTAGTAGATACACTGACTCTAGGATGATAGCGACTTTGAATGGAATGGAGCAAGGCAGCGCGCTGTCTGGTCTGAAAACCGACGATTCAAAACCACCAATAACAACACTGGCCCAGCTACCTTTCCTACTAGTTCAAGGTTAGTTCTCAACAGCCACCTTGGCTCGGTGTGTTTGCCGCTTCCACCCGACAATGGCGGATCTTCCGCGGTGGTCAATGACTGGAGATGTCAAGAAAAGCTAGCTGTGCGCAGTCTCATTTGCTGGGAAAAAGAGTCACCGGGAAATCTTCCCTACCGCCAGATGGGGCAGAATGACCTGCCACAAAAGCCTTGGAACTGATCTGTTGAGTCTGAAAGGGTCTAATCGATCAATTTGAATACTTTCTGTTGTGAATGTGTGTGTATGTGCATGTGTGATGGCGATAGAACGGAGAAGAGCAGCTTTTAAAGCCGGGAACAATGTTTGGTGCGGTTCGGTCAGATACAAAGAACAATACGGTATGGTCACGACTGATACCAACCACAACCCAGCCCAGCCTCAGCCCAGCAAAAATTGTGAAAACCACTGTGCAGAAAAAAAATCATCCACCACCACCACCACCCAATTTTATCCACGCCAAAAAGGCGAAAATAAAAAAAAAAGAAAGATCGAGAGTGTAAGAGAGTTGAGCAGTAAAGAACAATAGGGTCAAAAAAGGTTGATAATATTTCTATCTCTCCTTCAAGTCATCTTTCTCTTTTTTCTATCCCCTTTTCTTCTACCCCAGACTTATCGTCGTTGACCACGACGTGATTGATTTCCTTGTTCCGTGGTCTTCGTTTTTTTTCTCTCTTCCTTCCCCTTCCTCTTTTCGTCGTCCTTCCCTGACACGAAAAAAACACCACTCCCCTCCCCTCCCCTCTTCCACTACCCTTCTCTCACCACCCACCTCCTCCTCCCCCCCTCCTCCTCCCCCATTTTGTGTGAGGACTTTTTTTTTTGTGGATGTTGTGGTTCTAGAGCGTGTACCTTGTTTGTTGTAACACGCCCTTTGACACTTCCCTCTTCCATCTCTCCCCTCTCTTCAATTTTTCTTATTGAAGATTTCTCATCCTCTCCTCTCTACTGTTGCAGGTCCCTCTTCTCCTCCCGAACGGACTTGCTTCTCGAACGACGTCAAGTCAATCGTCAACCTAAAACTAAAAAGCGCTTGAATCCTTTTTACCTCGCATTACCTGTCTAATGAGCTCGATCCCTCCCAAGTCAGGCCTCCAACCTCAAGGACAGAGCACCTCGACCCAGGCCGCCTCCTCGCCCGCACAATCTGCCTCGCCGTCGACGGCGCCTCGTTCCTACGCCAGCGCCACCAAGAAGTCCGCGACGGACTCGACCGCCGCTCCCGTCACCGTGGGCGGCTCGTCGCAACATGGGAAGTCGACCTCAGCATCTCCTGTGAGCGGCAAACCCATGCAGCAATCCCAAACCCCCGGCGTCACCATCGTCAATGGCGCCCCGGCTCCTCAAAGCGATCACTCCCGCAAGCCTTCGGTGACCATCACCTCTGCTGGCACCTCCGGATATATTCCCAACGGCGGCCAGACCGGTCGTCCCAACAGTCTGCAGTTCGGATTCGCCAACCAGCAGTCCTCGCCTAGCATGGGCAATCCCGCGTCTTTGGCTACTCAGCCTCAGGCCGGTCTTGGTGTCACTCCGCCCGCGAACCCCCGTGTGACTTCCCCCCAGACTTCGCCTTCCCCTATTCCTCAACCCGCTTCCAGCGGTGGCCGGCCACCGCCGTCGACCTACCAGGCGCAGGGTAACGTTCCCAACTTTGGCAGCTTTGGCGATGCTGGCGATAACGTAAGTGGACCCCTTCTATTCTCTGCACAGTTTGCCCGGATCGCACCATGCGATTTTGCCCTACTCTGTCTACGAAGACTCCCTTGGGTGCCCAACTCCATCTGGCAAAGCCAAGAAGGAGGCGGCAAAATACTGTAGGGCGATATAGAGGGAGATGGATGGGGAGCAAAAATTTTTGCAAGGGCGCGCACGTTTCCTGTCTTGGCATACCTCGATTTACCCACACCTGAGATATGCTGGTATTAATCTTTGTCTTGCGCTAGCAACAGATGCGCGCGGCTCCACAGGCACCCCTTGGCCCCGGTCCTCAGTCGACCCACCTCCGTCGCGAATCTTCCCAATCGACTCACAGCGATATGAGCAGTCACATGGGTAGTGTTCCCGGCCGTGGCGGTTACCCCCATCAGGGCGGTCGCGGCCGTGGTTATTCTCAGTCGAGCTATCAGGGTCAAGTTCCTTACTCCCCAGGTCCCAACTTCCGCACCACTCCCAACCAGGCCCGCGGCGCTCCCAACATGGGCCCTCAGTTCCACGCCCCTAACCAAGGTCGCCCGCTCGCACCTTTCCCCAACTCTCCTCACCAAGCGAGCCGCAGCCCCGCCCTTGCAAACGCGCATCCTGCGACTCCCCAGATGAACCAGGTTCCCATGGCACACGCGCAGATGCCCCCGCAGGCGTACGGTTATGGACAACCGATGGGACCCCAAACTGTGAGACCTCCCCATAATAAACCCCTCCGACGTGGATATGGAACCCGAAGAAAAGGATCATACCGCCGACCATCACTTTCACCCATCTACGCTGCAACTGCTAAAGCCCCCCTTCCACCAATCCCACCCATCAATCTAGCGCCAGAAAGCGGGAATTTTGAGCAATATCTAACGTTGATGAAAACCAACCAGGCCTACCCCGGCTACGACCCCGCTGCTTACGGCTACTACCCCCAAGGCTACATGGGTGGTGTCCAGTATATGACTCCCCCGTCCCCGCAACCACGCCCCGGAATGCCCTTCAACCCCCAGGCTCCGTACATGCAGAACCAGTATCCTGTCCAGCCTCCCGCCCAAGCTACCTCCCTCTCTCGTACGCCCTCGCAGATGTCTAATGACCGCCCTGGGTCTAGCCTTGGCCAGGGCCAGCCCCCTGCTGGTCCTCCCGGCCCTGGCCATGCTCACACCGGAAGCCGTACGTCGAACAGCCCCGCTCCCGCGAAGCCGCCGTTCGTCATCCCTGCCAAGAAGAGCCCGATCATCATCAAGGACCCCGGTAGCGGCGTCGTAAAGACGTTTGAAAAGGCTCCTGCCTCCCCGGCTCGTATCACCCCGTCCCCTGTTAAGATTGCGACTCCCACTTCGACTCCTCCTCCTCGCACCGGCAGCAGCGCCGACCACACTCGCACCGAGTCCAAGTCTACCAAGACCGACGAGGAGAAGAAGAAGGAGTTGAAGGACGCTGTCCGCCAGAAGATCGAACAGGAAGAGGCTGAGCAGCGCCGCAAGGCCGAAGAGGAGGCCGCCGCTGCCCAGCGCAAGAAGGACGAGGAGGAGGCCGCTCGCAAAAAGGAGGAAGAAGAGGCCGCCCGTAAGCAGCAGCAGGAGGAGGAAGAGGCTGCCAAGAAGGCTGCTGATGAGGAGGCCGCCCGCAAGAAGCTTGAGGAGCTGAGTTTGAAGGATAAGCTAGAGGAGACCAAGGCGGAAGAGCCCGCTAAGCCTGCTGAGTCCGCTCCTGCTCCCGCGCCCGCTCCTGCTGATGACGATGACATCGATTACGATGCCATTGAGCGCGAGATGGCCGAAATCGAGGCCAAGGAGCGCGAGGCCGAGGCTGCCTACTACGCCAAGAAGCAAGCCGAGAAGGAGGCGAAGGAGCGCAAGGAGAAGGAGGAGCGCGAGGCGTGGGAAGCCAACATGAAGCAGGCTGAGCGCGAGGCCGAGGCTCTTGAGGAAGCCAAGGCTAAGAAGCGTGAAGCCGGCGCTGTCACCGACGAGGATCAAAAGAAGAAGGATCTCTTCGCCTCGTTGAAGAAGGGTGGTTTCTCTGCAACCGAGACTAGCACCGAGAGCGGCACCGCTACGCCCGCCTCTGATATGGGTCCTCCTGCCAAGCCCGCCAGTGCTCTCAAGCAGAAGCCTGCTGCTCTCAAGCTGGAGACCAGCAAGGCGGTTGAGCCTCCTCAGCCCAGCGCTGCCATGAAGTCCCTGCACTCGGCTCGCCTGATCGAGGATCTCAGCAAGATCACTTACCCTGAGTCCATTGCTTCTCCCAACCCTGCCCTGAATGCCAACGCTCCTACCGATCGCAAGTTCCACTACAACAAGGAGTTCTTGCTTCAGTTCCAGAATGTGTTCAAGGAGAAGCCCTCGATTGATTGGGACTTGCGCGTGCGTGAGACTGTCGGTGACAGTGACTCGTCCCGTCCCCAGTCGGCCCGCACCCCGATGGCCAGCGGCCGCCAGAGCTCTCGCCCCGGCATCGGTCAGGGCTTCCCCGGAATGGGCAACTTCGGCCAGCCCGGCAACCGCAACAGCCTGCCTCCAGGCACTACTTCCGAGCAGCGCTTTGCTATGTCTCGCCAAGCCTCCGCTGTTGGCAACCCCTTCGGCTCCTTTGGTCGCGGTCTGAGTGTTGGTGGCGCCATCGGCCGCACCAACTCTAGCCCTATGCACCCTGGCATGCCCTCGCCTCGCCCCGGCTCTGGCCGCTCCGGCACTCGCAACAGCAGCAAGCGCGACAAGCAGCAGGCCAAGAAGGAGGAGGACATGGCCAAGTCCATGCCTCTCACCGCTGGCAAGGAGGTCGAGGCCCTCCAGGTCTCCACCACCGGATGGAAGCCCCGCAGTGTCGGTCAGACTACCACTGCTGGTCCTACTCCTGCTGGCTCGACTCACATGCCTCCTGATGTGGTGCAGCGTAAGGTGAAGGCTGCTTTGAACAAGATGACGCCCGAGAACTTCGATCGTATCTCTGGCCAGATCTTGGAGATTGTTTCCCAATCCAAGGACGAATCGGATGGACGCACCCTGCGCCAGGTCATCCAGCTTACTTTCGAGAAGGCTACTGACGAGGCGCACTGGGCTTCCATCTACGCCAAGTTCTGCAAGAGTATGCTGGAGAGCATGAGCCCCGAGATCAAGGACGAGAACATCCACGACAAGAACGGCAACGTCGTTGCTGGTGGCAGTCTGTTCCGCAAGTACCTCCTCAACCGTTGTCAAGAGGAGTTCGAGCGTGGTTGGAAGGTCAACCTGCCTCCTAAGCCTGAGGGCCAGACGGAGGAAGCTGCTATGATGTCTGATGAGTACTATAAGGCCGCTGCTGCCAAGCGTCGTGGTCTTGGTCTCGTCAAGTTCATTGGTGAGCTGTACAAGCTGGGCATGTTGACTGAGCGTATCATGCACGAGTGTGTGAAGAAGCTTGTCGATTATGAGGGTATGCCCGATGAGGCTGAGGTTGAGAGTTTGACCAGCCTCCTGCGCACCATCGGTGCTAGCCTCGACGCCTCGGAGCGTGGACACGCGATGATGGATGCTTACTTCCACCGCATCAGCCTTATGATGCAGACTCCTGATTTGCCCAGCAGATTGCGCTTCATGTTGATGGTACGTAGACGAGTGCCTGCTATCGCTACAGCTTGACTAACTTCCATGCTAGGATATCATCGACCTGCGTAATGCCCGCTGGCACTCCAAGGATGCCGATAAGGGACCCAAGACTATCCAGCAGATTCGTGAAGAGGTAAGTCCTACAGTCCCTCCCTTTTTCTCTTCAAACTCCAGCTAATTATCCCACTAGGCTGCTCGCGCCCAACAAGAGGCCGAGATGGAGCGTCTTCGCCAGCAGGCCAACCGCGGCAGCCGCCCGGGACTGGGTCGTGGTGATGCCCGCAGCTACAGCAACTACGGCAACCAAGCTCCTCCCCAGGACTTTGCCTCGAGCAAGGTCGGCAGTGACGATCTCCGCCGTCTGCGGACGACACGCAACACCAACCAGCCGATGTCTTTCGGACCCTCTAGCATGCTGGGCTCTCGCAGCAACAGCGGACGGAAGAACCTTGGCCCTGGTGGCAACCTGGTTCGTGGTAGTGATGATAGTGCTGCTAGCAGCCGGACTGGCACTCCCCCTGTCGGCAAGAAGGAGGAAGTTACTTCGATCAACGCTTTCAGGTGAGTCGTCATTTAGAATCATTGGCCAGTTGATACTAACGTCTTGTGCAGTGCTTTGGCCGCCTTGGAAGACCGGGATAACATGGCCACCTCCCCGCCATCGAACCCTACCTCCCCTCTGCTGACCAAATCGCAACCCGCGGTTGAGCGCCGACCCTCCAAGACTCCCTCTACTGCCGGCGAGGAAGCCTCATAGATATCCCTTGCAATGACAATACAAAAATGATTTCGTTCTTCTGGAAAGATTTCTACGTTTACTGTTCCCCTTTTGACACATCGTCACGACATGTCTGTGATCTGTTATGAACATTCATCCTAATCTTCTCGTCCATGATTTTTCTTTTCGCCAGCAAGATCGGTCGCTCATCTAACTTCCGTTTGAAAGATAGAGTGGGGGGCTTGTCGACATTCCCTTGTACAGATGATGATATGAACCGTGGACCCAGCATCACTGGAAGAAGTGAGGTAGGGAGACGGGTTCTTATGAAATGAATCTAGGGAGATTGGTTGGTTCCGCTGGAGGGTTTGAAGAGCCTTTCTCTTTCTGTTTTTGCATTCATACGTCGTTTTTTCTTTTTTTTTTTTACTTTTTCCCTTTCCTTATTTTTCCAATACCCGGAGAGCTTTGACAATGTCCTTCCCTTGCTACGGATGTTTCTATCAGGGCGGGAAACTTGCGGCCTAGCCACGACGTCGATTGCCCATGTCATACGAGAAGAGAGAGCTAGGTGTCGTATGGACTCTTTTCTTTTTCGATTTGTGTCTGCATTGCATTTACTGGCATGTGGCCGTGCCTGTTGTTTTTCGATTAGACAAAATCTGTTAGAAAAAGTTTCTGCTTTGATTCTAAATGTGATAACCGTATGATTATGAATTGTGTATTCGGTGTGCTTGTTCGGTATGTCATTCGGAGGGTGTTTCCTCGGTCTTATCACTCAATATCATTTCTAAGTTTGTTAATTTGATTGAGATTCATAATTTATCCAAGAGGTCCCGATTGAATTCTATTTTGATGTATTGTGATTGAGTGGCAAGGAAAACCGATGCGATCACTTGAGTTGAGCCTGTTTGGGACCCCGCTCACCGGCTGTAAAGCCGATTTCTGGGGTATACTTCAGCCATGCAGCCTGTAATCTTCAGCCCTCCACCAGAATGTCAACCACGACACCTCTACCAACGAGGTGGGGTTATCCGGATAATCCTTGCTACCAACTTTGCCAATTCGGCTGAAACCCGGCTATTCAAAAACTTCATATGGTGCGTTCCTGAAACGCCAAATGATCCCGTGTCAGACTCTAACGCCTTCCGTTACGGGGCCCAGCCCGGGAATGTCGATCTCCAGCCCTCGCCTGCTCTCTATACCTGACAAGTCATGGCTGTTTCGATTCACGGAGACAGCCCCCGCCTCCTCCCATCGACTTGGCCTACAGAGGCAGAAATGGAGTTTGTTGCGGATCGATTTCAGGTTGATTGTGTACAAGGGCTGGATTTAGCCGTGAAGGGCTTGTATATATATACACACACACCTTCAGAGATGCAGAGAACAACCACTCACCTCTTCACCATTATCTCCTTGCATCGAGACCAAGTTACAACATTGCATGATGCTTTGCCTCTCACTTCTGCTCACCTGCGTGCTGTGCGCACTGTCATGCAGGGCCGGTGTTTCAGGGAACCGGGACTCGGCAGTCTACCCTCGAGCCGGCTCTCTACAGCAGGTCACCAGCTTCGGTAGCAACCCTACCAACGTGGGCATGTACATCTACGTGCCGACGAATCTGGCCACCAAGCCCGGCATTATCGTTGCCATTCATTACTGTCTGTGCCTTCCCTCCGTTTTGTCCCAGTCCCCGTCCCCGTCCCCGTCCCCACCCTTTTCCAGATGGAAAGCCTAAACTTTCGGGGCATTAGGCACCGGCACGGCATCCGCGTACTACAGCGGCTCGCCCTACGCGACGCTGGCCGAGCAATACGGCTTCATCGTCATCTACCCGCAGAGCCCGTACTCGGGCACCTGCTGGGACGTCAGCTCGCCGGCGACGCTCACCCACAACGGCGGGGGCAACAGCAACTCCATCGCCAACATGGTCACCTGGACGATCGCGACGTACAACGCGGACACCAGCAAGGTGTTTGTGACGGGGACGAGTTCCGGCGCCATGATGACGGTATGTCTTTGCCTTCATGTCCCATACACAAACTCCGTGTTT